>NC_082688.1:71416117-71614530 GCF_949987515.2 Delphinus delphis
GAGGTGCAAACTATTATGTACAAAATAAGTTACGAGGATATATTGTAGAACACAGGGAATATAGCCAATATTTTACAATAACTGTAAATGGGGTATAACCTTTAAAAATTGTGAATTATTATATTGTATACCTGTAACATATAATATTGTACATTATCTATACTTCAAATTTTAAAAAGTGCTCAGTAAAAAACAATTATGATATAATGTTATGGCATCAATGTGTGCAAAACTGTAGGAGAGTGAAGAGATAGTAACAGATGAGTAGAACCATGCAATTTATAGAGGATATAAAGGAACTCTAAGCAAAGGAAAAGATATACAGTCATCTAGCAGAAAAGAATGATGCCCTTCTTTGAAACAGCACTGTAACTCAAGAAAATAGGCTTGATGGCAGAAAATGAGATTCAAACTGTGGAGTCTTGAATGCTATACAAAGGAATTTGGTCTTTATCTATTATGCAATGATGAACAATATGTTAAAGCAGGATTAGATCTATATTTTAGAAGGATAACTAATAGGGAGAGGAAAAAATAGGCTATTACATTTTTTTCAAGAGCAAGATGATGAGGCCTTGAACTAAAGCAAAGGCAAGGAAAAGAACCATATTAAGCATGGAGGTGGAAATGACAAATTCTGTGGGTGGTCATATGATTTAATGGACATAGATATATTTTAAAGGTCTCAATCCCTATTTCCTATAGAGTATTATTGAGCTAACATTTCACTTTAATAATGTAAAATATTAGATGGCCTTCTGTGGTATATTTTAGATTCATGGTTTCAGACTCAGTATCCCAACTTCTGATGACATTGTAATTCAAAGAATATATGCATTAATATTTTTATGGCTCTTAGTACCAAATAAACCTTAGCAAATAAATTTATGTTTTTTTTACAAATAAAAATTAGCTTTGAAAATCTGATAGGTGAAAAAGTGTTACTGTTTATAATCTTAATTTGCATTTCCCATTATGAATCATATAAGATATTTTCTCATACATTTGAAAATCATCTATATTTGCTTTTCTCTATAACAAACCTTCATATCCTCTGCCTATTTTTAACTGGTTTCTTAACTATTTTCTCACTGATTTGCAGAAAACTCTTGATTGAGTTTTAAATATGCTTTCTGAGTTTGTCATTTGTTTGTTTTACACTAATTATAGTGATTTTTCCCATATAGTAAAAAAAATTAATGTAAGATTCTCAGTATTGAGGACCAAAAATAAAATACAGGAAATATTGAGATGAAAAGAGACCTTTGCTGAGAGTCCAAAAATACCCTAATGGGCGTAAATGATAAAAAGAAAGAGCATAATAAATAAGCATGCCCTAACAATTTCCAAATGCATTCTAAAGCCTAACTTGCTAAATCAATATTACCGAAAATTAATGAGTGGTGTGAAGAACAACACTGAGAAGAAGCTCATTCATTCAAGAACACTTAACAACTATTTTAAAACTGCTATCACACACTGTTCTAGATTTTTCCAAAAATTAATTAAATTATTGTGATCTCTGATCACAGAGCATATATACATAATAGAGAGTAGCTAGGTAAGAGACACTGGAATTTGATGAGTACTGAGATGGAAAAAATAACAGATGTGATGAAAAGATAGAGAATGGGTATCTAACCCATATTTAGGAAGTGATGACATAATATCTTTTCTGACATCTAAAGGGCAAATATTCAAGATCAAGTGACATATAGAGGGCATAGAGTTGGATGAACGAAACTATTATAAAGACAGAGTAACAAAATGTACAAAAATCCCTGAAGATTAAATATTTTGCATTCAGGGATATGAAAATAGTTCTATCTGAATGGATGTATAGATGGTACCAGGACAGGCACCTGGTTAAAAGTTAAAAAGGAATAAGCGATGACCAGGTCATCTATGGACTTCACAGATCTTATAAGTTGTCTGTACTTCATTCTGAAGATAATGGGCAAGAAGTGCAAGTTAATGATATAATCTTATTTGCATATGAGAATAACCTTAATTGATATATTAAGACCATGTAGAAGGTTTATTTTTGAGCTTTATTCATCTTACTAAGTGACCTCCTAATAATGATCAGTTCTGTTCACTTTTACCCACACCCGCTGCCCACACCACTATTCACCTATTAAACAATTAACAATAGTTTGTTGACATTGGCTCTTCACAGATTCTATTTTTTCTGTATAAAATATCATAGTTTATCCTATTTCACCCTTTCTCCTGGTTATCCTTCCTAACAGTTTTCATCCCCATACTTTAATTACTGTTTTTTTTTTTTTTTTTTTTTTTTTTTTTTCTTTTTTTGCGGTTCGCGGGCCTCTCACTGTTGTGGCCTCTCCCGCTGCGGAGCACAGGCTCCGGACGTGCAGGCCCAGCGGCCACGGCTCACGAACCCAGTCGCTCCGCGGCATGTGGGATCCTCCCGGACCGGGGCACAAACCCGTGTCCCCTGCATCGGCAGGCAAACTCTCAAACACTGCACCACCAGGGAAGCCCTAATTACTGTTTTAATTGAATATCTTTTCCACTAAAATATACATTTTTGCAGGCAAAGATTGTGTCTGTTTTATTCACATCTTCTTATCAAAATCAGGCACTTAGTACTCAACTAATTGATGGTGAGTTAAATTTTTTGAATATTAGTTTCATGCATCTGTAGAATATCTATGAACAGATGTACAATAAGAAGTGGCATAAGTTCTGGAACTTATGAAAGTGTAGAGAAAGAAGTATTAATTAACAGTAAAGGGCTAACAGAGTTTTTAAAGGAGAATGTATGGAACAAGAATAGAAGAGGTACTAGAATACTGTATCATGCACTTCTTTGTCCCCATCTCACATGTGTTCAGTCTACCTTTTCTATAAGCTATTGCCTCTGCTGCCACAACTAGCTCTGGGAAGTGTCACCTGACAGCACCTCAGCTCAGCTACACGTACTTATCTCTTCATTTCTGTCATAAGACTTCTCCGAGTAAGGAGAATGGAATGCCTGTGGGAATGCTCAGCACTTACATAGAGGAACAAAATTGAAAGTTCAACCAAGTTATACCCCATGGGGCAGTCCTTGACCAAGAAGAGAGCTAATGGATAGACTGTCGCCTCCCCTGAGTGTAACAACTTTGAGGCTTCTTTTGCTTCAGCGCCTCAAAGGATGTTAAAAAGATTCCTCCTCATTTGCTCACAGGGCTGAACCGCTAAATACTGTACCATTATATTGGTTTTCTTTCCCTCCCTGTTTAACTCATTCCAGCCTCTTATTCCTGTTCCCCAAGATTACTTCCCAAATTAAACTGCCTGCATGCAAGCCCCATGTCTGCTTTTTGGAGAAAACTCAGGCTAAGATTAACATTTAAGTTACAAATAAAGAAAAAAGCTAAAGTAGACTCCTGGAGTACTCAGAGAGAAAGTAAGAAAATTAGGCATGTAGAGTCACTGAAATAATAATAATGATCATAAAAATGGCACTCAAGAAGGATAAGAATGTTAAAATTCAATTGATGCCGAGAGGAACAGTAAGATAAGCAAAAAATTTTCCATAAAATTTAGTAGTAAGAAGCTCACTGACATCTTGAAGAGGACAATCTTGGTGGAATGCAGCAGGGGGAAGCCTGATGCAGTGAATTAAGAGAGATAAAGAGGTAAATAAGTGGATAATGTAATTGTTGATGGTTTTTCCATAAAAAATTCACTGGGAAAAAATAAAGAGATTAAGACAAAATTCAGAAAATGATAAATATGGAGAACAGACAATAAAGGCCATGATACAGATTTCTGTTAACAGAAAGAAAAGGAATAATGCTGTAAAATATAATAAAAATATAATGGGTAATGTGTGGGATATATACATAAAATAGAATAGAAAACAGTTTAAATTGAGGAAAAAGCTGATTTTTTTTCTTGAAGGCATCTACCTAAAAACTGTAAATTTAATAGAAAGATATGTATGCCCAAATATAGCTTGACTAAATAAAATACTAAATAATCTGAGCGCTATAAAGAAAGTAAACATTCAAAAAGTAGTGTTCATACAAAATAATTTCAAAGCAATAGTTTGTTAGAAAATCAAGTGGAAAAATTAAAAGGGTAAGAGATCCAATATCTAAAAACGAGCAAAGGTGTAAAATAACACCAGTAAGCTCGTCAAGAAATATTTATGGCTAGTATTAAAAAGTATAAGGTAAGATATTTAATAAAGTATTTGAAAAAAAGGAGAGACGTACCATAATCAACGAAAGATGACAGAAATCAAAAAGAAAGTGATCCTCTTTTAAAACAATCATAAATGTAAATATAATAGCAAAGGTAATCACAAAGGCAGTTTTGGGGAACTTGATAATATGATTGTAAAATATATCAAACAAATTGAATGAGAATAGTCAAGAAAGAACTGAAAAATTTAATGAAATGATAATGTCACATTTTTAAAAGTACTATAGCCTCTAATAATTAAAACTTTATTGTATTCAAGCAACAATGGAGTTTTATTAATGGAAAAATGTGTTAAGTCTCACACAAAGGCAAAGGGGAAAATCAGCATTTATACTGTAATAAAGATAGAATTTGAAATCAGTAGGAAATGGATAGGTTACTTAAATAATGATGTTATAGGATCATTGATTACTATTCTTAGTTAAAAATAAAATCAAATCCTTTCATTAACAAATAAATAAAAATAAATTCCAGGTATACTGGATGTAACAGTAAAGGGCTAACTGAGAGTTTTAGATGAAACTATGGATAGCTTTGTAAATTAGAGGTAGCAAAGGCTCTCAAAACATGACACCAAAGATAAAGACTATAATTAAAAATTCTGATAGAAGTGGTTACATTAAAATATTAAATTAAAAAATTGCA
This sequence comes from Delphinus delphis, assembly GCF_949987515.2. Taxonomy (NCBI): domain Eukaryota; kingdom Metazoa; phylum Chordata; class Mammalia; order Artiodactyla; family Delphinidae; genus Delphinus; species Delphinus delphis. Next base: position 71,420,984 of record NC_082688.1, read on the forward strand.
TTGAAAAACGCTATGCAAATGAAAGGCTCATCAATTTCAAGGAGTTGTTCTTTTTAATATGCAAAGGCTTTTTATATAATCATCATCATCATAATAATATATAAATATATATCCATGATACATGTGTTACGTACTACTTGACTAATAACTGGATGCTGGGACTACCTTGTAATTTAGGTTTCTGTGTGCTTTTCTCTATTTTCCTAATTTTCTTTATTGATATGTTATTTCCCACACATAATGCAATAAGTGTTATTGAAGTTAAAAATAATATCTTAGGTAGTTTCCAAAAATGATTTTTCCATCAATTATGGATAGAGAGATGGATTGGATAAATACCAAATATAAAACAGCAAGGCTTGCATTTATTTGACTAATGTTACTATGTTAGGTATATCCCCAGGCCATGGAAGCCTGGGGTTTGGTTTACTTACAAGATAATAATGAACCCTTCACACTTGGGAGTGCTTAGGAAACATAACTTTTTCTCAAAGGTTCACACTCCTCTTAGTTTCCAGGTGTTCCATATGCATCTATATTATATAGTTGAGCAGTGCCAGAGCAGCTGCCCAGGGACGTGTATGCCACATAACACCCCATTCACTTGCATGTTAATGCCTGGACAGTATGCCTGCAAGAGCAGAATGTTGCATTCTTAACATCAAGAGCCATTCTCACATTTTTTTTTTTTTTTTTTTTTTTTCTGTACACGGGCCTCTCACTGCTGTGGCCTCTCCCGTTGTGGAGCACAGGCTCCGGACGTGCAGGCTCAGCGGCCATGGCTCACGGGCCCAGCCGCTCCGCAGCACGTGGGATCTTTCTGGACCGGGGCACGAACCTGTGTCCCCTGCATCGGCAGGCAGACTCTCAACCACTGCGCCACCAGGGAAGCCCCATTCTCGCATTTTGATAATGACTTTAAATATATTACATATATATTTCTTACCCTACAATATAAACTATATAACAAAAACTTAGAACTTACTACATACACTTAAAATTAGAGTGTGATAGTGAACATCCAAATAAACACCATACACTATTCTGTCATTATTAGTAGTCATTTCTTTACTCTTCTGTATAGTTTTAAGATCTGATGCACTCTTGTATAATTTAATTTAGGTTTGTCTCTTTTTGACCTTTATAAGATCATTGGTATATTCATTTTATGTACTGGTTCTGTCATTCAATTTTATATTGTTAAGATTCATCTACTATTATTGGATGTAGCTCATTTTCACTGTTGAAAAGTGAAACTGAGTTGTCTTCAGTATTTGGCTATTACAAATAAAGCTTATATAAACATTTATGTAGAGGTACTTACATGAATATAACTTTTGATTCCTTTGGGATAAACTCCCTAGTATGCAATTGCTGAGTCATATGCAAACATTTAGTTTTCTAAGAAACTAGCATCCTCTTTACCAGAGTGGCTGCCCCATTTTACAATCCCACCACCAATGTATGACATGTCTTTGCCCATGTTTTAATGGGATGGTTTGTCTGTATTTACTATAGAGTTTTGAGAATCCCTTATATATTCTAGATATTGGTCCTTTATCAGATATGCGGTTCACAAATATTTCCTCCCAGTCTGTATCTTGTCTTTTCATTCTCTTCACAGCGTGTTTTATGGAGCAAATTTTTAAAAAATTTTAACAAGGTCAAACATCATTCTTTTTCCTTTTATGGATCTTGCTTTTGGTGTCAAGTTTAATAACTCTTTGTCTAGACCTTCCTTGTTCCCAAAGATTTTCTAAAAGTTTTTTTCTAAAAGTTTTATAGTTTTACACTTAAGTCTAGGATGAATTTTGAGTGAAGATCTGAGGTTTAGATTCAGATTCACTTTTTTGGGCTGTGGATTTCCAATTGCTTCATTTGTTAAAATGCCTCTGCTGTTTCCATTGAATTGCTTTTGCTCAGTTGTCAAAAATAAGTTGGAAATATTTGAGTGAATCTATTTCTGGTTTCTGTATTCTGTTCTCTTGATCTATGTGTCTACTTCTCTACAAATATCACACTGTCTTTATTACTGTAGCTATCTAATAGGCTTTAATGTTAGGTGGAGTTATTCCTCCTACTTTATTCTTCTTTTTCAAATGTGTTTTAGCTATTCAGGGTCCTGTTTCTTTCCATATAAAATTTTGATCATCTTGTATATGTCTGCAAAAAACATTGCTCATGTTTATATAGAAATTACATTAAACTTATTAATTTGAGGAAAATTTATATCTTTATTATTTTATATCCCATTCATGACTGCATTATGCTTCTCCATTTATGTAGGCTTTCCTTGATTTATTTCATCAGAATTTTGTAATTTTTACAATATAAACCCTATACAAATTTTGTTAAGTGTGTATATTTTGAATGTATCTTATTAACCTATGTACATCATTTTCTTTGGGGTAATTTTAATGATATGTTTTTTTATAGTTTTTTCCAAGTGCCAATTGCTAGTATATAGAAGTACAATATTTTGTGTGGTTGTGTATCCTACAGTCATGATGAACTCACTAGTTCTAAGGAGTATTCTTTTAATATTCCTTCAGAGTTTCTACATAGACAAACATGTCATACATGCAAATACAGATTTATTTCCTCCTTTCCAATCTTTGTGCCTTTTATTTGTTATTCTTCCTTTGTTTCAGTGATTGGAACTTCCAGTAACATGTTGAATAAGAGTGGCTAGAGTGACCATTCTTGCCTTGTTCTCAATATTTGTAGAACAGCATCCAGTCTTTCATCATTAAGAATGATATTACCTTTAGTCTTTTTGTACATGCTCCTTACCAAGTTGAGATAATTTCTCTCTATTCCTAGTTGGCTGAGAGTTTTTATCATGAATGGGTGTTGCATTTTTATCAAAGGTTTTTCTGCATCAAATGATTTTCATGTTGATACGGTAAATTATATTGATTTTTTAAAAATGTTTTCAGTTGGAAAGAGTTAGCAGTCTAAACTGAACATCATTCAGGTGTTTTGTTTTTATAAAGCTTAGAAATACTGAACAGTGTGAGAACATGGTTTGTGACATCTTCAAAGCTTGGAAAGTACATATGCATGTTACTAGATGAAGTGCTTTAAAACATTTAACTTCATAGTAAATGTGACTCTGTTAGATTTAAAAAAAAATTTTTTATTGGAGTATAGTTGATTTACACCGTTGTGTTACTTTCTGCTGTACAGCAAAGTGAGTCAGTTATACATACACATATATCCACTTTTATTTAGAATCTGTTCCCATATAGATCATTACAGAGTATTGAGTAGAGTTCCCTGTGCTATTCAGTAGGTTCTTATTATCTATTCTACATATAGTAATGTGTATATGTCAATCCCAATCTCCCAATTTATCTCTCCCCTGCCCTTTACCCCTAGTAACCACAAGTTTGTTTCTACATCTGTGACTTAGCTTCTGTTTTGTAACTAAGTTCATTTGTAACATTTCTTTAAATTCCACATATAAGCAATAAAATATGATATTTGTCTTTCTCTGTCTGACTTACTTCACTCACTATGACAATCTGTAGGTCCATACATGTCACTGCAAATGGCATTATTTTGTTCTTTTTTATGACTGAGTAATATTCCATTGTGTATATGTACCACATTTTCTTTATAAGTTCCTCTGTTGATGGACATTTAGGTTGCTTCCATGTCCTGGCTATTGTAAATAGTGCTGTAATGAATATTGGAGTGCATGTATCCTATCGAATTACTGTTTTCTCTGGATAAATGTGCAGGAGTAGATTGCTGGATCATATGGTAGCTCTATTTTTAGTTTTATAAGGAACCTCCATACTGTTCTTCATAGTAGCTGTACCAATTTACATTTCCATCAACAGTTGATGAGTGTTCCCTTTTCTCCACACCCTCTCTAGCAGTTATTGTTTGTAGATTTTTTGATGATGGCCATTCTGACCCATGTGAGGTGATACCTCATTGAAGTTTTGATTTGCATTTCTCTAATAATTACTGATGTTGAGCATCTTTTCATGTGCCTCTTGACCATCTGTATGTCTTCTTTGGAGAGATGTCCATTTAGATCTTCTGCCCATTTTTTGATTGGGTTGTTTGTTTTTTTGATATTGAGTTGCGTGAGCTGTTTGTATATTTTAGAGATTAATCCCTTGTCAGTCTCTTCATTTGCAAATATTTTCTCCCATTCTGTGGGCTTTCTTTTTGTTTTGTTGATGGTTTCCTTTGCTGTGCAAATGCTTCTAAGTTTAATTAGGTCCCATTTGTTTATTTTTATTTTCATTACTCTAGGAGGTAGATCAAAAAAGATCTTGCTGTGATTTATGTCAGACAGTGTTCTGCCTATGTATTCCTCTAAGAGTTTTATAGTGTCTGGTCTTACATTTAGGTCTTTAATCCATTTTGAGTTTATTTTTGTGCATGGTGTTAAGAAATGTACTGATTTCATTCTTTTACATGTAGCTGTCCAGTTTTCCCAGCACCACTTATTGAAGAGACTGTCTTTTCCCCATTGTATATTCTTGCCTCTTTTGTCATAGATTAGGTGACCATAGGTACATAGGTTTATCTCTGGGCTTTCTATCCTCTTCCATTGATCTATATGTCTGTTTTTGTGCCAGTACCATATGGTTTTGATTACTGTAGCTTTGTAATATAGTCTGAAGAAGTCCAGGAACCTGATTCTTCCAGCTCTGTTTTTCTTTCTCAAGATTGCTTTGGCTATTCAGGGTCTTTTGTGCTTCCGTTCAAATTATAAAATTTTTTGTTCTAATTCTGTGAAAAATGATATTGGTAATTTTATAGGGACTTCATTGAATCTGTAGATTACTTTGGGTACTATAATCATTTTGACAATATTGATTCTTCCAATCCCAAGAACATGATATATCTCTCCATCTGTTGGCATCACCTTTGATTTCTTTCATCAGTATCTTACAGTTTTTCTGTTAGCTTTTAAAAGTTGGGATTCCTTATGTGGTATTCCATTTGGTAACTCTTTGGCAGAATTATTATCATGAGGGAGAGTAGATGATGCATTACAATAACTCTCCAACCAATGCCACATCCTCTGTTTTCCAAACATTGCAAATATTAATAGGATTTTAAAAAACACATTGTATAGGGTGACTTATTTTCTTAATAAATAAAGAGTAGCTGAGATTTCTGAAAACACTTTTGTAATTCTAGTAGCATCTAAGCAAAGGACCGTAATAATAGATTTCTTCAGCAACTTTTGGTTGTGTTAGAGGAAAGGCAAATTTAAGCATTGAGGAACTCTGGAGAGGAAGAGGAGAAGTCAGTTTTTCCCATAGTAATAGTAATAGAATGGAGAAAACAAGAAAGAAATGATTCCTGTGGTTTTTCAAAGAGGAAAATAAGGAAGAAACAACAAGAGCAACAAAGGAGGTGGGGATGGCTATGTAAGATTCTGGAAACTTGTCTCATGTTGAGCTTTTTGTTATTCCCTATTTTCCATTGGTGGTTAGTGATAATACCCTTATATGGAAAAGAGCTTATTTTCAATAGCCTCAAGGAAGAAGGAAGCTAGTTCTATAGAAGATAAATATATTTAAACATCTGTAACCTGCAATTAGAAAATAAGGAATGAATATGAAGCCAGTCTGGGATCCAGAATGTGACCTAGGAGATTACTTAAATCATAAGAGGTCCATAGAGGTTTTATAATCATTTATAACTTACTAAACTAGGTATTTTTATAGTTTCATATAATAGCATCATGGCAAATGTATCATTGAGATTGCAAATGTTAAAGATTATTTTAAGAATTGTCGTTTTTTTGCAATGTTCTATAAATAGAACAACAGCTAGTGAAAAAACAATTACATAACAGATGTGTATATCCTCAATCCTACAGGATGAAAAATATCACAGTAAAAGTTCATTAAAAAGATCAGGAAAATTTCAAAACATTAATATGGTATAAATATAAACTATAAAATGGGCAAGTAAATCTACATTTTAAAAATACTAACATGGAAAAATTGAATCTATTTCTCCTATTTGTATGCATAAGGTTGTTTCCCAAAGCATTTCAACAAGAACAACAAAAAAAAAAGAACAGGGAATAATTTAAAATATATGTTCAGATGGAATCTACTATGACTTTTAGTTATGTGATTTTACGATATGTTGTGACACATTCAGGTAATATAAATTTAAGATTGCCAGAGATATTTGCATGTTTTAGAGGAGTCCTATATGTATAATAGAAGTACATGTGTGTGGGGGAAGTGGGTGGTGGTGGTGGTGGTGGGATGAATTGGGAGATTGACATATATACACTAATATATATAAAATAGATAACTAATAAGAACCTGCTGTATAAAAAATAAATTAAATAAAATAAATTTAAAAATGACTTCTGAATCATAAAAAAAACAAGTACGTGTGCAATCAATGCCCTCATAGACTCAATATCTGCAATCATAAGAAAAGCTAAAACTTATCACATGTGAAATATATTTAATATAGAAATGATAAAATTACAAAGCTTTCTGAACTAATTCCTGAACACAATAGTTTAACAAAAAAGATTGAGTCAAAGTATCCCTTTCAAATATCTGTTTTTATGTAAAAAGAAATACAATCATATATTAACGTTAAATCACATTTTTACATTTAACAAATATTGAATATATATTGCCATATTATATATTGACAATATAAATGTTTTCTAATATTCAAACAAAAATTTGGAGGACTTTAGTTCTAAGATGGAGTAGCACCATTCTTCCCAGGTTCTCCCTCTTACGACAAAAAATCCTGGACATAACAGCACAAATAAGGAAAGTAAGACTCTTACCAGTGGAAAAAAAGAAGGCGGACTTCCTAGGGACTTCAGGAGTTGACCAGCCACAAGGCAGCGAGTTCCCTGGGTTACCTTATTGCCTTCCTTCTATCCCAGGAGGGAAGCATAACCACCAATAGGCACAGAGAGAAGAAGCTCCAAGAAAAACCTTTTCTTTCTAATCAATGGAAGTGGAAAAAGGTAGCCTAACAGAACAGAAAACATTTGGACAGTAATTACCCTATCCTACCCAAACGTAAATGGAAAAACATAACTTCAGTGGCGGGAATGGGAAGCAGATATTTTATCCCCTCTATGAAAGCAAGAAGTGTCACTCTGATTTTCCCAGTTGGGTGGTTTTGACAGAGCATGCAGGGAGTTATCTTTTGTACATTCTGCAGCAGAAGCAAGTAGTGTTTTGATTCCCCCATCAGGGTAGTGTGTCAGCAGAGTACAAGGTGAGCTGAGCCTCTATACCTCCACAAGTTAGGAATGAGACTTAATGAGTTAGTGTGAGCTGTGGCTAATCACTAACACACTTCACTTCCCCTTTCCTACAGGTGTTAGTGGGACACAGCAGAGAGCCCACTCAAATATTCCCAACAGATTTTAACAACAGAGAAAAAGCAATTCAGTGGGGGAAAGATAGCCATTTTAACAAATAGAGCAATAGAAAATGTGTAGACAAGAAAAAATTTAATGAACCTCAATATAAACCTTAGACCTTAACTCAAAATTGATCATGAACTTAAATGTAAAATATAAAAATGTAAAGCTATAAACCTTTTAGAAAAAAATAGGAAAAATATTCATAATCTAGGACTAGACAAAGTTCTTTAAGTTGACACCAAAAGTAATATTGATAAAAGGGAGAAATTATAAATTTGACCCCATCAAAACTAAAAGGCTTGCTCTGAAAAAGACTCTGTAAAGGGGATGAAAATACAAGCTACAGAGTGAGAGAAAGTATTTGCAAACCACATACTTGACAAAGCACTAATATTAGAATAAAAAGAGTTCTAAAAACTCAGTAGTAAGAAAACTAAACAAACCAATTAGAGAATAAGCAAAAGATACAAAAACCATTTCACTAAAAATGACATATACTTGGAGATTAAGACCACAATGAGATATCATTACACTCTTATAATGGCTAAAAATAATAGTGAAAATAGCAAACGCTGGTAGGGTTATTGAAAAACTGGGCCATTCGTATATTGCTGTTGGGCATAAAAGTGGTATAGACACTCTGAATAACAGTTTGGCAATTTCTCAATAGAAAATGTTTCCATAGGAAAATAAAAAATAAAATAATTTATAATAATACTGTATCTGTATAAATTAAAGCAAGTGGTCAAAAATTTTATATTAATTTTTTGAACATTAAGAAAGATCATAAACAGAATGCACATATTCATATATTTTAATGAGTTTCTTGGCTCTAATTTTTCTAATAAATGTAGTTTTTCTTCAATATACATTTTTTTCCTAGAGTTGCCTAAAAAATCTTTCCAAATATTGCATATTTTGTTGAGTAAATTTAAAGTTGTTTACTAAAAAAGAAACTACCTACCATAACTAAGTCAATGTTATATTGTCTAATAGATAAATAGATCAATAAGAATAAAAAGTCCATAAGTGCCTTCTTACCGATATAGAAAATTGTTGTCAAATGCTCCATGATATTCCAATCAGAATGGAAATTTCTTTCAGCAAATTCTGCTTGAACCACTGTATATTCATATGGGAAAAAATGTTTATCTTGACACTTACTTTAGAACATACACAAATATCTGAGATGGATCATAGTCATAAACATAAAATCTAAATGTGTATGCCTTCTTGAGAAAACATTGAAAAATATTTTCTTGATTTTGTTATAGGCAAAATTTCTTATATGACAAAAAGTCACCAAATATAAAAGAAAAAATAGATAAATTGATCTTCACCAAAATAAATGTTTTGCTCATCAAAAACACTGATAAGAAAATGAAAAAGCAAGCCATAGACTTAGGGAACATATTCTCAATACATATATCTCAAAAAGTACTTGATTCCATACTACAGGAAGAATATATAGAAATTAATGATAAACAACCCAGTTTTAAAAAGGGCATGAAAAAATATTTCACATAAAAAAGTAGTTGGTGAAGTGTAGTTTGTTTCCTAGGAATTTACCCAGAATAAATGAATAATTATGTCATTTCAAAGACTTGTATATGAATGTACAAATGTATGAAAGTCTTTACAACCATGTACTAATGTTCACAGCAATTCTATTCGTAATATCTCAAATATAGAAACAATCTAAATATCCCCTCAATGGGAGAATGAATAACCAATCTCATTGTAGGGAAAGACTTTTCTAACAGTGCAAAAAAGCACTAACAATGAAAGAAAATTATCAACTAGATTTAACCAAAATAAAAATGTTCTGCATTTCTATGATACTACTGATGTTGAGCATAATCTTTTTATGCACAAATTGGCTGCATTAATAAATATCATGGAAATGTAAATTACAAACAAAATTAAATAGTACTTCATATTTAAAAGAAGAGAAAGGATTTAGAAAAACTGGAACTCCTGGATTTCTGTTGGGAATGTAAATAACATGACTACTTTGAAAATCAGTTTAACAGATTTTTGTACAATTAAACATAAACTGGCCTCCATGACCCATTATTTTCAATTATGTTAAATGAAAACCCATTAGTTTTTACTCATGTTAAATGAAAACTTGTGTTACAACAAAGGCTTGTAGTTAAGTATGTAAATGTTCATAGCATCTTAACTCATAAAACCTTAAAATGGAAATAATGCAAATGTTTCATTTTAATAGGAGAATAGGTAAGAAATCTGTGGCACATTATTACAACGGAATAAACACAGCTTTAAAAACAAACTACTGATACATGAAACAACATGGATGAATCTTGAGCAAAATAGATTATGCATATACATAAAAAGTTTATACTCAATGATTTCTTTTGTGAAGTTCAAGATCAGGTAAAAGTAATCTATGATCATAGAAATTAGAACAGTGATTGCCTTTGGGAGTGGGAATTGACTGGAAGGGGGCATAAGGAAACTCAGGACTAATAGAAATGTTCTATATCCTGACTGGATTGGTGATTACTTAAGTATATACATTTGTGAAAACTCACCAAACTCTCGACTACAATTTGCATATTTTAATTTATGTAAATTATGCCACGAATAAAAAACTATTGAAAAACAGTGTTATTTGCTAAATATTGCAACATTCATGTTATTTGTAAGTGATGTAATTTCTTTTCTTATTGTAATGAATATTTGGTTTACACCTAATTTTGTATTGTAATTTTATATTCTTTCTCTGAAAGATGGCCTCATAATTATATAAGATTTAGGCCCCAGAAAACTGAATAGAGAGTGAATGCAAATTTATTCTACAAATGTGTTTCTTTCAGGCCTTCTCTCCTCCCTTCTTCTTCACTCAACTCAGTCACTATTAGGAATTTTGAGTTATTTTGCTTCACCTCTATTCCTCAAATTTGATCACTCTCACATATATCTTACTCATCTAATGGAGTCATTTTTATGAAACTTTAATAACCCAGAAATATGTATGTTTTAGTCTTTTTTCTTATATTTTCTTTAACATATATCATTTTTTAAATTTATTTTATTTATTTTTGGCTGTGTCAGGTCTTAGTTGCAGCATGCAGCATCTTCATTGAGGCATGTGGGATCTTTCGTTGTGGTGCACGGGCTCTGTTGTGGTGCGCGGGCTTCTCCCTAGTTGTGGCATGTGGGGTTTTTTTTCCCTTCTCTAGTTGTGGTGCATGGGCTTAGTTGCCCTGAGGTATGTGGGATCTTAGTCCCCTGACAGGGATCAAACCCACATCCCCTGCATTGGAGGTGGATTCTTTACCACTGGACCACCAGGGAAGTTCCAACATATATCATTTTTTACATGACCATAATTATACCTATTAGCCACTTTCTATCTCCCACTATACTGTGGATTCTTTGAGGACAGGAACCAGGAACCCTTTTTTCATTCTCCTTTGGCACTTCCAACTACCATCTTTGACATCTACTTCATCTACCCCAAGCAATTTCTCCCATTATTTACATAGTTGTCTACCATGCACTAGAATATGATGCAAATATCAAGAGATCACTACTTTCATCTTAGTCTCTTCTCTTGCAGCCAAATCTTTAGAATTATCTCTATATCCATGGCTTCTCAAACAACTTAGATTCACAATTTATGGATTGCTTTATGAATGTACCCATGAAGTAGAGGCTGAAAAAAAAATGTAGGAATTCAAGCAAATAAGTTGAGAGGGGCATTCAAGATAAAGGATATGGTTTGTGTAAAGGTTGGAAATAAGAAACACAAGGTGGGTTTAAGAAACGGAATGTAATTTATGGCTAGAATTCAGGGAGTTTTAGTAGACACGTGAAAATTTATGGTCGGGACTTTAATGGCTTTATATACAATGGCAAAGAGTTTGGGTATCATCTGGGGATTTTCTTTTAGCATATTGGTAAGTGTCAGTTAAAAACTATTCATTGCATATATACTAAACAGTTGATCTCTGTGTCCATGGAACTCACCATTTAGTAGAAAAGACATATATTAAGTAAATAATAAAAATATAATTAATGAAATTATTTTAAGCATGTAATTGCTGTGGAAAAATCTTCACAACATTTCATGGATATGGCTGTTAAAACCTAGGCCTGTGGGTAAGAAAAGACACCATATTTCCTTTGCCCAGCACTATTTTCCCAGCATCTATGACTGTGCTTGATACATAAAGATGCTGATCAATTTTTGCCTGAATAGGCAGATGAATACTTGAACTCTATCAAGTGAGTTTGAGTTAGCTAAATAGATAGGTAAGACTTAAATAGATAAGTATTTATCCAGGAGAAAGAAGACCTACAGGTATAAAAGCCTAGGACCTTGAGAGAGTCTGGTATGTTCAAGAACCTAAGAAAAACCCAGTAGAGCAGAGGTGGAGAAGCCAGCCTATAGGACGTTATGCATGAGGCTGGAGAAGGAGGTAGCATCAGTGCCATACAGAATATTATAATCTATGTTAAAGATTCTGAAATTATTCCAAGGCAATGGGAAATCCTTGATTAGTTTGTATCAGGGAAATTATGAGATTATTTTGCAATTTAAAAAGATAGTTTTTAAAAGAGACTCAGTATGTAAAGATTGGGAAGTAGTCACAAGTAGATGATAGATGTGAAGATATCAGTTAGAGTCTATTTGTGCAGTCTAGGAAATAAATTACTGAAGTAGGGACTTGGGGTGTGGCAATGAGGATGGAAAACAGTGGATGGATTGGGGGTTCTTTAGGAAGTAGGATTAAAGGTATCAGAGGGTTGCTAAGTGAGCAAAATTTGGAAGGAGCTAAGGATAATTAATGAGACTATATATTGAGCAATTAGGTGAATGGAGGTTTAGCAGAGTTGCAGAAGAAGATACAGATTTTATTATTTTTTTAATTGAGTCACTGATGTTTTATTTTTGTCATGGAAAGTCATTTTATTTTAAATATAGCAGTGTGTACATGTTAATGCCAAACTCACAATCTATCCCCCCCGCCAGCTTCCCCCCTGATAACCATAATTTCATTCTCTAAGTCTGTGAGTCTGTTTCTGTTTTGTAAATAAGTTCATTTGTATCATTTTTTTTTAGATTCTGCATATAAGTGTTATCATATGATATTTGTCTTCTCTGTCTGACTTACTTCACTTAATATGATAATCTCCAGTCCATCCACATGGCTGCAAATGGCATTATTTCATTCTTTTTAATGGCTGATTAATATTCCATTGGATATATGTACCACATCTTCTTTATTCATTTCTCTATCAATGAACATTTAGGTTGCTTCCATGTCTTGACTATTGTAAGCAGTGATGCAATGAACAGTGCAGTGCAAGTATCCTTTCAAATCATGTTTTTCTCCAGATATGTGCCCAAGACTGGGGTTGCTGGATCATATGGTAGCTCTATTTTTAGTTTTATAAGGAACCTCCATAATGTTCTCATAGTAGCTGTACCAATTTACATTTCTATCAACAGTTGATGAAGGTTCCCTTTTCTCCACACCCTCTCCAGCATTTATTGTTTACACATTTTTCAATGATGGTCATTCTGACAGGTGTGAAGTGATACCTCATTGTAGTTTTGATTTGAATTTCTCTAACAATTAGCAATGTTGAGCATCTTTTCATGTGCATCTTGGCCATCTGTATGTCGTCTTTTATTCACTCTGGCCACTTTTATTCAACATAGTTTTGGAAGTCCTAGCCACAGCAATCAGAGAAGAAAAAGAAATAAAAGGAATCTGAATTGAAAATGAAGAAGTAAAATTTCCATTATTTGCAGATGACATGATACTATACATAGAAAATCCTAAAGATGTTACCAGAAAACTACTAGGGCTAATCAATGAATTAGGTAAAGTTGCAGGATACAAAATTAATACACAGAAATCTGTTGCATTTCTATACACTAATAATGAAAGTTCAGAAAGAGAAATTAAAGAAACAATCCCATTTAGCATCACATCAAAAAGAATAAAATACCTAGGAATATGCCTACCTAAGGAGACAAAAGACCTGTACTCCAAAAAACTATAAGATACTGATAAAAGAAATCAAAGACAACACAAACAGATGGAAAGATATACTAAGTTCTTGGATTGTAAGAGTATTGTCAAAATGACTATACTACCTAAAGCAATCTACAGATTCAATGCAATCGCTATAAAATTACCAATGACATTTTTCAAATAACTAGAACAAAAGAAATCTTAAAATTTGTATAGAGACACAAAAGACCCTGAATAGCCAAAGCAATCTTGAGAAAGAAAAACAGAGCTGAAGGAATCAGGCTCCCTGGCTTCAGACTATACTACAAAGCTACAGTTATCAAAACAGTATGCTACTGGCACAAAAACAGAAATATAGATCAATGGAACAGGATAGAAAGTACAGAAATAAACCCACATACCTATGGCCAATTAATCTACAGCAAAGGAGGCAAGAGTATACAATGGAGGAAAGACAGTCTCTTCAATAAATGGTGCTGTGGAAACTGGACAGCTACACGTAAAAGAATGAAATTAGAACATTCTCTAACATCTTACACAAAAATAAACTCAAAATGGATTAAAGACCTAAATGTGAGACTGGATATTATAACACTCTTAGAGGAAAACATATGTAGAACACACTGACATAAATCACATCAAGATCTTTTTTATCTACCTCCTAGAGTAATGAAAATAAAAACAAAAATTAATAAATGGTATCTAATTAAACTTAGAAGCTTTTGCATAACAAAGGAAACCATAAACAAAAAAAAGACAGCCCTCCGAATGGGAGAAAATATTTGCAAACGAAGAGACCGACAAGGGATTAAGCTCCAAAACATACAAACAGCTCACACAGCTCAATATCAAAAAAACAAACAACACAATCAAAAAATGGAATGGGTGGAAGATTTAAATAGACATCTGTCAAAAGAAGACATACAGATAGCCAAGAGGCACATGAAAAGATGCTCAACATCAGTATAGAGAAATGCAAATCAAAACTACAATGAGGTATCACCTCACACCGGTCAGAATGGCCATCATCAAAAAATCTACAAACAATAAATGCTGGAGAGGATGTGGAGAAAAGGGAACCCTCTTGCACTGTTGGTGGGAATGTAAATTGATACAGCCACTATGGAGAACAGTATGGAGGTTCCTCAAAAAAGTGAAAGTAGAACTACCTTATGACCCAGCAATCCCACTACTGGGCATATACCCTGAGAAAACCATAATTCAAAAAGAGTCATGTACCACAATGTTCATTGCACCCCTATTTTCAATAGCCAGGACAAGGAAGCAACCTAAGTGTCCATCGACAGATGAACGGATAAAGAAGATGTGGCACATATATACAATGGACTATTACTCAGCCATAAAAAGAAACGAAATTGAGTTATTTGTAGTGAGGTGGATGGACCTAGAGTCTGTCATACAGAGTGAAGTAAGTCAGAAAGAGAAAAACAAATACCATATGCTAACACATATATATGCAATCTAAAAAAAAAAATTGGTTCTGAAGAACCTAGGGGCAAGACAGGAATAAAGATGCAGATGTAGAGAATGGACTTGAGGACACAGGGTGGGGGAAGGGTAAGCTGGGATGAAGTGAGAAAGTGGATGAACTTAAATATACTACCAAATGTAAAATAGATAGCTACTGGGAAGCAGCTGCATAGCACAGGGAGATCAGCTCTGTGCTTTGTGACCACCTAGAGGGGTGGTATAGGGAGGGTGGGAGGGAGACACAAGAGGGAGGGGATATGGGGATATATGTATATGTATAGCTGATTCAGTTTGTTATAAAGCAGAAACTAACACACTACTGTAAAGCAATTATACTCCAATAAAGCTGTTAAAAAAAAAAAAAGTAACAAAGAAACTCCCACACTTAATGAACAGAAATGAAGCACAATTGTGAAAAATGGAAAATATAAGGTAACAGAAATGTCAAGGGAAGAAAATGTGTTTTATGGAAGGAAAGAGTGATCAAAATTATTTAAAAAATGCAAAGCTTCAAACCCATGTTCGATGACAATGTAATATGAGCTACCCTTGGATTTGAAAAAAGAAACATCAGCTGAGATCATGATTCTCCCACTTTACAAAGTCTCTCATATTTGAGCAGTATTGAGGCAATCTATAAATGCTTGTTACATTGGATCTTTAGTCTTTCCTTTTTTGAAACAAATTGCTCATTTTTATGAGTTAAATTATGCTCCATCATAAGAGACAATAAACATGTAAAATATAATACTTTAATATGGATAATAAGTCAAACCTTTCCATTGTTTAAAATTGGCAAATAAACAATGTAAAGAAAAAGCCTTCATAATGTAGCATGCAGTGAAAACCATTATTAATATTTTTCTGTAACTGTATATATATATATTCATTATGCTCATGCAGTTGATATATTAATACATTGTATATACATGAAGACAGAAATCACAGTATCCTCCCTGAAGCAACCATTAACTGATTGAGTGCCACCTAAAATAAATAAATAAATAAGAATAATAACAAATTATTTTCACTGATAGAATAAACCTCAACTAGAGTGTGGAGTTAGTGTTTCTTAGCTTTCTTTTGGTTTCTGACATTAAGCAGTTTGCAATGAAAACACACACACACACACACAATAATTGGGTGTTCATGTGTGACTCTGATCTATATAGAAGTTGTCAATTCATAATGTTTTTAGTAACTTGAATTGTATTTTGTATCATGTCTGTTTTCTATACTACTTATAACTTCAGTTGAGAGGTTCTATTCTATTTTCCTCCGGAATGAGTTTACTAAAAACTTTAAGAATTGTCTACAAAAAAACTTTTAATTGAAAACTGAAAAGCAATAGAGATATAAGAGAAAAATTGGGGATTGTTTTATTTTTATTACATTTGTGTTCTGAAGCAAAACTACTTTGATTAGATAGTGCAACTGTAAATAAAAGACAACTAGTATCAGACAGAGCAGTTATCAGATGGAGATTGCGTCTCAGCACAAAGCTTCATCAATGTTAAAATGCTGATTCTCTCCAGCAGGGGAATGTGGAGATTTGTTTGCAATATTCAAGGTGAAGGCCACATGTTCTTACTACCCTTGTAAAAATAGGTCAGGCTTCAAAGAGACATTTTATGCTTAAAGTTACAAAACAAACAATTCTCATGGGCATTGTTTTGTTTACTTGGTTTTAGCTGCATTTACTAGGTGTGACATTTGAAAGATTTATGGGACTAGCTAGAGGCAGAAGTCATGACGGCTGATGCAACTCCATCCTAGTAAAAGCTGTTTCTCAACTGGCATAAGGTTAAAGAAAAACAAACAAAAAAATGTAGTATGTAAGATATGACTGTTATGAGACTTTAACCAAAGTTCTTTCATACTCTACTGTGCGTGTTTAGTTCCTTGTCCTCTAAGCATCATTGGCAAACCAAGCCTGCACCAGTTCATTTACTGACTTTATAAATTACTGTAGTGGTTTATACAATTCTTTCTTGACTCACCAAAGGTGAAATTAATAGATAACCTTGACTTACTATTGACCTTTCTGATTTGATCAATGGAATGCAGTCTACCCAGCACTTAAAAAGAATGCTTAGAACATAAGCACTCTATTCATATTTATTATATAAAATAATGAATAATTCATATTATTAGGAATATTGTCTTTTTCTTCATAGCCTGTCTATGCTGTTAACACATACAAACACACACACAAAATCTGTTTGTGAAGAAGTAAGCCAGTATATTTGGTGTGACAGGGAACATCTCGGTGTGTAAAATCATAATGGAAAGCATTTGCATCTTCATGAAGTTCTTCGTAGGCTCTATGTCACTCCATCTGTTCTCTGTGTTCTGCCATGGCTCTAGTCCTTATCTTTAAAATTTTCTTACTAGGGTGAATATCTCCATAATTAATACAAGTATATAATCATCTGCCTATTCCCCTTTAAAGCAATTAAATCAAAGTAGATTTTTTTCAGACTTTGAGATAAATGAAAAAATACACAAAAAGGATGTTTAAGGTAGAATTCTATGTCCAGGAAATGCTAGCTCTGAATAGACTGGCAGTCTGAGCACACTGTGTGTCCCTCTTCCACTCTCGGGCATCCACCAGCATATCTACAGATTTGCTTTCTTCACCTGAAAAGTGAAGCACTGGTTGATTTCTGGACTCCCTTCTCAGCTATAAAATTATTCTGAAATTATTTATATAAAAATGAATTTTTAAAGTCCTTCTCTGGAGGCATTTGACAATAACATGGTGTAAGTATAACCTTTCCTAGAAAAATAGGAAGAGATTAGGCTTCCCTGGTGGCGCAGTGGTTGAGAGTCCGCCTGCCAATGCAGGGCACACGGGTTCGTGCCCCGGTCCGGGAAGATCCCACATGCCGCAGAGGTGCTGGGCCCGTGAGCCGTGGCCGCTGAGCCTGCGCATCCAGAGCCTGTGCTCCGCAACGGGAGAGGCCACAACAGTGAGAGGCCCATGTACCGAAAAAAAAAAAAAGAAAGAAAAATAGGAAGAGATTTAAAATATCTGACTCCCAGGGCTCATTTTAGACCAAAACTTTTGTTATTATAGTTTCATGAGATAGACACTGATAAGCTTGCTTCAAGTTCTGTGGACTAACATTCATATCCAGCAGCAATTACAATTCTAATGGAAAAATAAGAGTTGAGACTTATTTTTCTTTGGTTAATGGACTAGGATACTGCTCTGAATAAATCGTGCAATCTATGGTGAGTTAAAATTCAGACTTTAACTTTTCAATCCACGCCTTTACAGTTTTAAAAGTATACCGTGTAGAAACAAATATACCTTTGGTAATTTCCTTTTTATGGGCCGTAGGTTCAAAGCCTTTGGCCAGCAATACCATCAACCTGAAACTTAATAACATTGCTTGTATTGATTATATTTATTCTTGCAGTTACCTTTAATGGCAAGTGATACTTTCTCTCTAGTCACGATAGTGATATACACTTTCCTTCTAACACAGATATAAGGAAGAGAGCAACTGAATTGACTTTAAACATATTAAACTGCTAGGAGTATAGGTCATATGTGGATAAAATAAAAATAGTGAGAGTGATAATTAGATGTCTGAAGAGTAGAAACATATAGCTTTGGAAGTGGATGTGATTTATCTGAAGCTCTCTTGACCATGTCTGATCTCTTAGATAATCAGAATAACCCTCTCCCTGCTGGCTTCCAAAATGATTCTTTTGCTTACTATTAAAAGTCTCATTGAAAGCCAACTGTGTCCCTGGTCATAAGTTGAATTTTGTAGTTGACTGTTTAATGGTGCAGTTCTTTGGCTCATTTGAAAAGCAGAGATAGCTAACCTAAGCAGGGATAGTAAATGGGCAAACCACTTTAGCCTCTGTCTTTGATTTCCTCCCAAAGTTTCTCTTTTATTGAAAGGCATCTGAGGCAAGGTGTGTATTTCCCTATGTGTATTCTCTTATACCAGGGATAGAAATGTATATTTGTATGATACCTTTTTTTCGATAGCAGTTGTATAATGATACCTATCAATGTTTTAAATCAATGTAGCTTTTTCCTCAAAATTCTATTTATAAGATTTTTGTCTACCAAAAAAGCTATTATGGATGAGCTATGATATAGATGTAAGGATGTTTATTGAAGCATTATTTGTATAGTAATGACTGGAGTTTAAGCAAATTTCCTTCCTACTGTAATATTTTCTACTTTTGGTTTCAGGGATACTTTGCTCATTCTTTTGGTTTTCCTGCCACCTCTCTAACCACTCCTTACAGATATTTTTGTTTCTCTTCCTCACCTCAAACTATTAATGGTGGAGTGCTTCAGGCCAAACTTCTTTCAACCTTTTCTTGATCTACTCTTTATGTTTTGGTATTTTTAGCTATCTTATGGCTTTAATAGCCTTTAAAAAATTAATGATTCACCTCTTTCTCTTTCTTACTTGTTCTTTTCCTCTATAACCAAGGCTTATATATCTAACTGATTACATGTCCACTTGCCTTTCTAATATACGTCTTAAATTTAGCATGCCCTAAACTGAGCTCTTGACTTTATACCTTCCTCCAGTCTTCCTAGGCTAGTAACTACATTACACCAAGCTAAAGAGTCATGTTTTATTAGATGCTTTTACCCACTGCCATATCAGATCTGTCATAAAATCCTGTTTGTTCTATGTTCAGATTATTCCACAATAAAACAAAAGCTATTTCAGTACCATCATATGTAAGTTGAAGTGTTCCAAGCTTTCCCTTTGAGATCGGGAACAAGATAAAGTTTCTTGTTTTCATCATGTCCATTCTTAGCCACCTTATTAAGTCAAGAATAAGAAATAAGAGGGAAAAAGACAGATTGTATTCTTGTATATATAGATAAATAAACTGCTAATAAGTTATTAGAATTTATAAGCAATTAGAATTTATAAGAAAGTTTATCTAGTTTGCTGGTTTCAGACTCAATTATATTTCTATATGCTAGGAGCAAAGTTAGAAAAAACATGTATACTGTTTATGTCAAAAATAAAAAGACCTAAAAATAAATCTAACAAAAGATATACAAGTTCTGTATGGAAAATTATAAAAGCTTATTAGGTACAGTAAAGAGGATCCAAATAGTCGATGTTATAAAAGTGTCATTCCATTCCATTTCAATATAGATGCCTTGAAACACTTGGTGATAGTTAATTTTATGTGTCAGCTTGAGTGGCCATGGGGTGCTCAGGTTAAACCTTATTTCTGGGTGTATCTGTAAGAGTGTTTTCAGATGAGATTAGCATTCCAATTAGTGGACTCACCAAAATAGATTGCTCTCCCCAATGTGGGTAGGCATCATCTAATCCCTTGAGATCCCGAAAAGAACAAAAGGCAGAGAAATTCACCACTTCTTTTGCTTGCTTTACTGCTTGAGCTGAGACAGTTCATCTCATCTTCTCCTGCTCTTGGACTAGGATTTATACCAATGCAGACATTGACTTCCTTGGTTCTCTGGACTAAATTACACTACTGGCTTTCCGGAAATCTCCAGTTTGCAGATGGCGGAATATGGGGTTTCTCAGCCTCCATAATCTCGAGAGCCAATTCCTCATACCTCTCCCTCCCTCTCCCTCTCTCTCTCTCTCTCTCTCTCTCTCTCTCTCTCTCTCTCTCTCTCTCTCTCTCTATATATATATATATATATATATTTTTTTTTTTTTTAACTTCAGAGAAATTATGACAGTTTACTTCTGGCAAAGATGGACAGCCTTGCACATGTACATCTAGATCAACATATAAGATAATTCACAGAACTATTGCTGAGATAACTGAACCCTGACAACAGCCCAGATATACTTCACCTGTGGAATGGATGAATAAATACTTTTAGCCTATTCATAAAATTGTATGTAACACTGAACAAAGTTTACTGCTAGAAAATGGAAGAATGATATACAAACATATACAGGAATATATTCAATGTAAAATTCTCACCAAGAGTATGATAAAATTCTCATGATGATTGTATTAATTAGTTCTCTGTTGCCACTGTTTCTCAAATTACCACAAGTTAAGTGGCTTAAAACAGTGCAGATTTATTATCTTACCATTTCTGAGGTCAGACGTCTTAAATCAGTTTCACTGGATTAAAATCAAGGTGTCAGCTTGCCTAGGTTCCTCGCCTTTTCTAGCTTCTAGAGATCACCAGCTTCCTTGGCTCATGGCCCCTTCTTCATCTTCAAAGCTAGCAGCATAGCATTTTCAAATCTCTCTCTGCTTCTATGTCATGTTACCTTCTGTCTCTCTGATCTCCTGCCTACCTCTTGTAGGGCCCTCTATGATTACATTGAGCCCACCTGGATAATCCAGGATACTCTTGCCATCTCAAGATGTTTAATCACATCCACAAAGTCCCTTTTGCCATATAAGGTAACATGTTCACAGATTCCAGGCATTAGGATGTAGATTTTGGTGGGGGGCATTATTTAGCTTTCCACAGTGATATACCAGATTACATTGGCTACAAAAGCATTGAATTTTTCATATTGAAGAGAAAAATTTTCTCCAAAGGACTTGATCAATGTCTATATGAAAATACCAAGAAAATATTTCTGTTCAAATATTTGCATTTCATCATCACTAACAAATATTAATTAGCACCTTGTCCTTGGAAAATAAACTAACTACAGGCTCATGTCAGCTACCAGTATCTTGTGTAAGTGATAATCCCATCAAATAGTACTTAAATTTTTTTGATGTATAGGATCCATTTCCATTTATAAAAACTTTAATGACTTTTTATATCTCTACATGCAACTCTACCCAGTAAATTTACTTCATGACCTCAGATATCCCCTTAGATAGAATTTGGGGGAGAAAATGTTAAGAAATATTTCATTCCTGCCCAGTATTTTACACAAAGATCAAAATATACTCATGAGTTGTCTTATTATAAACTTCCCATGCCGATTCATTAATCTATCTCATTATTTTTTCCATAAACATTTAGTGAATGTCTATTAAATACCAGAAATTATGACAGAATGTGGGAATATATTATATAAAAGGTGACATACTTATCCTTTTTTTGCAAGTTGCATAAGAAATGAGGGAGGAAGACAGTAATACAAATACATTTGTACTTGCAAATGTGTTTTGCTAAGGATTTTGAGATATGAAGAGATAGGAAGGCATTCTAATGAAAACAGAATAAAAGAAGCCCTTGAGATAAGATGTCATGTTTCTAAAACCACAAGAAGCCCTGTGTATGGCTGTTACTTATGAAGAGCATACTATGTATTTTACTATTTGATCATAAGGACAAGTTGAAATGAACATGAAGAAATAAATGGTAGGTGGTATGGGGAGGCTTTTAAAGAAAGTATTAGTGAAAGTAATGATAAAAATTTTCATAAGGATATGAGTCAAATGATGAAATATTATCAATAAAATATTGTAATTAAAGAAAATCCACCCAAAACATATTATTTAAGCACTGAATCTTATGTACACAGGTATAGGGTACCCTCTCCCAAAAGACTAATGTAGAGGGCTTCCCTGGTGGCGCAGTGGTTGAGAGTCCTCCTGCCGATGCAGGGGACACGGGTTCGTGCCCAGGTCTGGGAGGATCCCACATGCCGCGGAGTGGCTGGGCCTGTGAGCCATGGCCACTGAGCCTGCGCGTCCGGAGCCTGTGCTCTGCAATGGGAGAGGCCACAGCAGTGAGAGGCCTGCGTAACGCAAAAAAAAAAAAGACTAATGTAGAGATTATATTTAGAAAAATACATAATTTTCACAATTACCGCTATGGAAAGCTGGCTTGGTTGAGCATTGTATTCCAAAATTAAGCATCTGGATTTTTCCACTCTGAATATATATTTTATATTATGATCTACTGTTTTGGAGATATATTATTATTTTCAATATCTCAGTTTTCTTTTAGTGCCATACAAATATTATACACATATTTCTTATCAAGTTCCAGTAAATGTTCCCACAAACCAAAAGAAAATTTGGTATCATCATCATGTTTTAGGGTCCCAAAAGACAGTGTTCAAGTGTCTGAGAGTGTTCACAAATCACCAGATGCAATACCAGAAACATGCCAAATATTTTTAATTGTTTTGAGTGCTGTAGAAAAGTATACGAAGCCAAGTCAAGCTTGAAATATAATTCAGAGACTTTATAATACAGTCAGCACCCAAAACTGTCAGAATTGCTTGGGTGTTTGGATATTGTTTTTTAAAAAATGCAGAGAAAATTCTATTTTATTGCACAGTCCCCTTGCAGAAATACTTTGTCAGTTATGCTGAATGATGGCATGGTTTTCAATGGGTAGAAAACAGACAGGGACTGACCTTAGCCTTCTTGAAGTAATGAGCTCAACTAGTTCTAAACCCATATCCTTAGGGTGTCAAGGGGGCTGTGTTACCCTCTGCATTAACTGGTCCCCATATGTTTACTTCTATTGATGTCCTGTATTGTGCTTTCTCAGACAGAACCCAGCAGTCGCAGGTTAGTGTCCTTGGAGTTGGAACTTTAGAAAATGTCATTGCAATTTAAGCAACAGCGATCGAAAGTAACTACCTCATATCACCAGAAGACAGTTCTAGTTTTTACGCTAATCCCGAATAAGTAAAGAATATCATGTTCAAAGGAACTGTTTAGTACAAGTCTTGACTTTTAATTCTGATGAACTTGTGGGTGAAAAATATTCTTTTTGATCCGAGTTCAGTTCCTCTCTGAAAATAGTTAGTGGAATAGATAATAAATTAGATTGGAATGTAAAACTGAGAAGGCACAGGGTAATAATTTCTCTAAAAGTCTGATTTCAGAAAAAGTCACATTCAGAAATGCTCTAGTTTCTAAACTACAGGAACCAGACTGCAGAAGAGGAGGGCGTAGAAACTTGACATTTGTGGAAATCCTCCTTTTGGAAATCACAGTGGTTTCTTTAGTCATTAGGAGATCTACTCAGGCATCTGAGAATCAGCTCTTACCTTTTTAATTCTCATTTTCTCCTGAGAGTTTTCATAAGTCTATGTAACCCTTTTCCCTTTAGATAAGCCCTGCAAAACTGCCAATCTCATGGGCATCCATGCTAGTCTGATGATGTGCAGCTGACAGAAGGCTGAATATTTGGTTGCTATGGTTGGAGGTATATTATGCAGTTATCGACTTTCTTCTCTCAAGGTCAATATCAAAATTTATTTAATCAAGAAATGCTGTTCAAACAAATTGAATTTTGACCAAGAAGTGACAATCAATCTCTCTCTCTCTCTCTCTCTCTCTATATATATATATATATATAGAGAGAGAGAGAGAGAGAGAGAGAGAGAGAGAGAGAGGGAGAGAGGTCATATATATATATAGAGAGAGAGAGGTCATATATATATATATATATAGAGAGAGAGAGAGAGAGAGAGGTCAGTATATATAATGTATGTAATATATATACATCAATACCAATTTATATGATAAAATAAAATAATTCTGTGGTTAATAGTGAAATGATCATACAAATGCATGTATCTTTTATATCTGACTGGAAAGAGAGATGATTTTGACAATGTTATTTGGAAATATTTCCGGCTCATTTAGTCCTTTTATTAATAAATTATAACAGACCAATGTGATAATCTAAAAATAATCTAAAAATTAAAACCAAGATTGTCAAAAAATTAATAAGAAAGATTTAATAAACTATTTGCAGTGTCACAGGTTGGCTTTTATTGGACACTCATGCCTTTACAATTGCTCTTCTCTGAGACATTTTATTATTTACATACTCTAAGATTTTAATCATTTACTAATATGTTTTGAAATGGCCAAGGAAAATATCTATTTTCCTGCTAATATCTATTAGCAGTTTTAAACAAGAAATAAATAGTCTTTAAATATTTAGTCTTTAAATAAGAAGTATCCAGATTCTCCTCTTTCAAACCATGTAGTTACAGTGGCATGTCACAATGCATTGAAATTAAAAGAGAAATTCTACATTTTTTATTTACCATTGACCCTCAGCAATCAGAGCAAAACCTGGCTGCAAGAGGGGGCTAAGACCTGCCGGTCTACTTGGGAGGAGATGTTCCAGCCACAATTCATTTACTGTAAAAGAAGGGGAGAAGAAATTTAGTTTAACAGCTAGTGGTTTCCACCACACAATCTGTTTTTAAAATTAACAATTAGCTCTTTTTTTTCCAGGATGTTTTATTTCCTCAAGAAGCTTCATGTGCATATGCTCCCTTTAATCTGCCTCACTGGTTCATCAGAAATTCCCGAAGAATGTCACTTAGGTTCCAGTTAGTCTCCCTCCTATAAAAGCCAGTAAGACTTAAAAGTACCTGGAGGCAGAAAGGTATGAGTTAGAGGACTTGGTTAGCTTAAGCCTCCTCACTTGAATGTTTTTGAGTTTCCTCATGTACAGTGTAGATGTTGCATTGGATAATTTATTGGCTTCTTTCTCTGTCTAAACTTCTAGGATTCTTGACAGGAGATCACCTTAGATTGAAAAAGCCCTTCATCTTTTACATTGGGGAGGACCCTTGCAATATGTTTTGTAGTCATATGATTTTGTATATTTTGCAAGAGTAAGACTTTTTAATGGCAATCAGTAAAATGCTTGCCTCTGTCACATTTCTTCTTGTGTCAGGGGCACTGGCAAAATGGGTATTTTATATTAGTAATTTGGATTTCTTTTCTTTTAAAAGCAATACTCAAATTCTATGAGCCTCAGACTCCACAAAAACTGGATCCACCCCTACTTCATATGTCTATACTTTCCTTCTTTGGATACCTGTAAACATAAGAAGATGTTAATGTAGTTCAGCTTGTCATAATTGTAATAGTAGAAATTGGAATGAATAATCTCCCTAGGTCCCCTTCAGTCCAAAGGTTCTTCTTACCTTCATACAGTAGGAATGTTAGTTGTTTCAGATTCTACGGACCAATATTTGTATTCAAACAGCAATTATAACCCTAAATGGAATAATAAGAATTGACAATTGTCTTCCTTTGGTTAGTATTCTGGGTTGCCATATCTAGGAAAATACAGTAGCCATGGCAACTTGATGTTCAGCTTGTAACTTTTGAATTCTTTGCCTTTTTATTTACATTGTTATGATTTATAATCACAATAATGACCTCCCAGTGAGACATTTTCTGACCGTTAATGACAGTTCTCTATTAAAGGCCCCTGGCTTTACCTCAGACCACCAAAGCTTTCCATTGGTCATTAACGCCAAGAAAATATCCAGTCTGAAGGTCATTATTGCTTAAATAGTAACTTGGAAAGTTATGCAAAACTAGCAATTAGGTTGACTTTTAGTCTATTTTAGAAAGTCTGTATAAACACCACTATCAGACAAAAACAACACTAATAATGAAAGCCCAGGTCCCTGAAGAAACTGAAGTAAAGGGAAAAATTTCTCTTCAGGTTGTTGGCCTTTTAAAAATAACTTTGAGACTTTAATGATGTGAGATCTATATACAGACTGGAATTATTAACTTGCTTACTCTTCCTCAGTCTCCCATTAGGATTCCACCCACTCTTCTAGGAACTGTCTGCCCCAGAATGCATTTCCTGCTGTGTCAATTATCTTGCAAAGTCAGGAGTATCACAGGCCTGTTTATGTTAATTGCCCTTGGTGGTTTTACAAGTGAGAAGGAGAAGAGAACCAAAAATTAAAGTGGAAAGCTCTCGAGTTCTACTGTGAACAATCAACTGGACTCAGGTTTTTAAAATATAAGAGTCAGTTAAGATATTTTGTTTTTACTGTACAGATAGCATACACTATAACAGGAAGGGCAAGGGGTCATTTTGACCACAATATACATTCTGTCCTTCTTGCTCTCATTGTACCTATTTAAACACTAAATTAAAAACTTCTAGTCTGACTCCCACATTTTTCTTCTTAAAACAAAAAATATTTCAAAGTTGCCCCCCTCTTAAAAACAAAAACCTTCTATACTGTGCTCTCTTCAAGCAATTCCCTCTTACCTTTCCTTCAAGAACAGGCTTATGAAAACTGTAGGCTGCAGTGACCATCTTCACACTCTTTACTCCTTTATTCCTCAGTCCACTAAAATCTGTCCACCGCCTTCACCATTCTGAGACTTCACTTCAACTAATGCTACCAGAGCTATCCTGATAACCAAGTTGGGTTGACATTCTTCACTTCTTATCTTCTATGACCTCTTGTATCCACTTTCAACCACTCCATATAATCTCAAAACTCTTCATTTTTTTAATCACACAACTATATTATTTACTATCGTTCCACTCCCATTACAAAATTACCTGTGAAATATCCCATTCTGCTCATCCTTTAAATGCTGCTATCTGTGAATCTATCCTTTCTTCTCTCCTTTCTCTACATACTTTTCCTGGGTGATTTATCCTAGTTTCATTGGTTAAAATACCACCTATAGTTTAACAATGCACAATCTGAACCCCAACTGCTCTCCTGTAGCCCAGATCTATATATTCTTCCATTTCCTGTATGTATCCATTTGATTTTTTTTATTATTGACTTAGTATCTGTTATCCTAAAATTGCTTTTAATGTGTATGTCCTTCTTCATCGATTGGTGATTCCTTACACCCAGTCACTAAAATTAAGACTACAGAAATTATCATCCATTTTTCCTTTCCCAAAGCTATCATATCCAATCTCTAAATCCTGTAAATTCTATCTTATTAATATTTTAAAAATCTATCCCCTCTAAGATACCATGCCACTAATATAGACTTAGTTCTATTTCTCACTAGACAAAAGTTTTCACCTGTACACACTAAATCCATTCTCTATTATAGGTTTCTTTAAAACACAAAAATCATTATGTTTTTTTTCTATATACAAATTTTTAGTGACATAACCACTGCCCGTATGATAAAGTTTAAATTCATTGAGAGCAAATTCATTGTATTTTCATTCATCATTTATTCCCAATCTAGATCTAACTGGACCTCACAATTGGTACAGCCTGAGTGAATGAAAGCCTTCAAACAGACCCATGATTAGTTCATCTTTCTAACTTACTTGTTTGCCTCATCTCTTTACAAGCTTCCAATTATACCCTATTTTTCAGCCATTTTGAACTCTTAGGACTGAAGTTTCCTGACTATGCCACTTTGGGTAATACTTTTAGGTTTTGCCTCCTTTGCTTGGACTACTCCACCCATTGGCTCTGAGTGCCAATGGTTACTCACATTTTAAGGTTCACCTTAAATAATGCATCAGAATATTTTATTACACTCTGATACATGTATCTATGTGTTTTACCTATAAAATCAGTAGATACTTTATACATTTAGTTACCTGTATCTTTTGTCAGTAAAAGCACAATAAAGGGTGATGATCAATACATTTTTCTTTAAATGAAAAGGATAGTATAGAAAATGCTAGATTCCTACTAGGCTGTGAATTGTTTTATGAAATTGTTTCACCAACACCCATATACACATGAAGTAAATGTGAACTGCATTGTAAAGAAAAATGTATTTTCTACAATGGATCATGGTCAAAAAGTTTTTAGAAACCCACACTAGACTGAAGTTTCTTTAAAAACAGGAAGTGGATCTACACAACTTATCTCTGGCATAGAACACTTTGTTAGACATGTATCAGTTACTGAAAAGTATTTATTATTAAAATGACAGTCCCTCAAAAAGCATGACTTCCAGAGCCTCTGAGTATTGTCATGGTATAGGACTTGGGCACTTAATTTGATACCACTGTGCATGCATTTCCATCTCTGGTAGACAGAGAAATGTTCACCTAAATATATCCACATTCTAATCCCTGGAACCTGTAAATATATTGCCTCACATGGCAAAAGGAACTTTGCAGGTGGAATTAAGTTAAGGATCTTGGGATAGAAAGATTATCCTACATTATCCAAGTAAAACCAATATAATCACAAAGGTTCTGACAAAAGGGAGGCAAGAGGATCAAAGTCAGAGAGCAGTTGTGATTCCAGAGCAGAGATTGTTGTGGATGAGCCTTGAAGTTGGAGGAAGGGGCCATGGGATAAGAAAGGCAGGCGACCTTTAGAAACTGGAAAAGACAATGAAGTGGATTCTCCCCTAGAGCCTTGAGAAGGAACTAGCCCTGCCAACACCGATTTTTAGCCTATACGATGAATGCAGTTTGGACTTCTAATCTTCAGAACTGTAAGAAAATTAATTTATATTGTTTTTAAGCTGCTAAATATGTGGTAATTTTTTACAGCAAGGTATGAAACTAATACACTATCTCACCCAAAGAACCCTCCCCAACATTTTCAAACTGTGTGAGTCCTCTAATTGCTCTGTTAAACTAAACATTCCGTAGATTAACACTAGCTAACTTCCAAAGCAACATTCTCTTTTCCTTAGAGGATCTAGCAATCGGATTTCTTGTTGCTGGTCCTGGTTTCACTAGACCCTATTTTTAACACATATGCTATCTCTTCCCGAAGGACTGGTAGATACCCTCACGAGGAGGGAAGAAAATTTATGTCATTATTTACTCACGTCACATAGCACTTTCTCTTGACTATCAAAAACACCAATTAATATTGATTGATTCTATTTCTATGATTTTGCCTCAAAAGATATTCATATACTCCCAGGCAATGCATGTTTATGAACATGGATATGGACAAACAAAGCTTAGAGTTTTGAATTTAGGAATCTGTGTCTTTGTTATTTTAAAGGATTCTTAATAATACGTCTAACAATTACCATGCATTTAATGCACACATATATGGTGTCTGCTCTCTTTAGTATTTGAATTCTGATGTAATCTGTGGCCATTCTGTCCTCTTAATGCCAAGAAGCTCTTAGTTCTGATCTGTATGGGGAATATTATGTTAAATAAAAAGAAGCACATTCACGAGATAAGCACCACTAATGGAGAAGAATAACAGTAAAATGAATATCCATACATACAAGTGCCATACATATGGAAGAATCCTAGTTTACAGCTTAAAATATCAGTTGGCATTTTTCCAACCACATGTTATGCAGGCTAATATTATGTGAATAATAATATTTTTAAAAATTGCCTGCTTTCTCTTTATTACAAGCTTTATTAATATATCCTTCCAAGTACCCCAAATATCTTATAATTTAATTTTTTTATTATCTGATTGTTTTTATTTGTGTTTATTTTGGTTTTCTTCCCCAGTGTCTCAGAGCCTGTAATTTTGTCTGAGGTATCCATAATCTATCTAGGCCGTTAGTGGGTTCTCATCCCAGAACTGAAAAGCAATGATGAAGGTGAAACTGTACCCCTTAACCTTGAGAAAAGAAAGCTTTTCTTTTCACCTGCAGTCCTTTCCCTGTCAGCTAACACAGTCTCTTCCAGGGGCAGATCTGGAAATCTGCCATTTTGAATGTTATACTTGGGGTTACAGTAATTTTCAGTTCTTACGGAGGCATAGCTTAGTGGTACAAGTTTGTATACTTAATGTGTTCATGTGATTCTTGAAAGCCTAAACAACATCCATTTGCTAGGATTTAAGAATAGAATTTGTAATATCTGATTGGTCTTTCTAGTAATAAAGAATTGAATCCTCGCTGTAAAAAGAATATAAAGCATAAAATATTTGCTGAAATAAAAGCTTGGTTGACCTTTCAACTTCATTTTCAAACTGTGTGAGCCCTCTAATTGCTCTGCTAGCATTTCTGGCATGGGTTATATCAGTACATTATTCCAATATTGTTTGTTGTACTACACTGTCTATATTTACCACTATGTTATTTTTTACATTAATGTACCATGCAGAAAATAAGTAGGAAAGAACAGGTCATTTTTGCAAATGCACTGTAATTTGTTAGCTTCTATGAATTATGTATCAGTCTGCCTGTCGTTTTGTTAGGATTTGTACATAAAGAGAACAAATGCCTCATTAATTTTAAAAACTGCTTCCCTTTCCTTATTCTCTACAATAAGTTTTTAACATAAAAAGCACTGACAGTAACATGAGATCATGGGCAATTAAAACAAAACAAAACAGTTATTTAGGTCATAGCCTGGTTTCATGTAAGCACTGAACTCTGATTTAGGAGTTCTGGGTCCTAGTTTAAGCTAGTTACTAACTAGACATCATTCCTAGGACTCAGTTATTCTCCCTTGACCCTCCTTTGCTCATGTGAAAACTAAAATACTAGATTAAGAGACATTTTGTGTTAGAGTGGAAGGCACATGGGCTTTGAAGAAAGATTTTCATTTAAACTCTTTTCTAACACGTATTAGTTGCATGAACTTGAATGAGTATTTTTTTACTTTTTTGAGCATAAATTTACTCAATTGTAAAATATGGTTAATATACATCTTTCACTGAGAAGTAAATAATGAAATATCTGATTATATCCCATATCTGATAGATTTATATTATTCACCATCAGATTTGCTCTTATAATTCTTTCTAGCTTATGCAATGATAATAATGATGACAGCAAACACATAGAGCAATTATTATGTGCCAAGTCCTATGCTAAACAATTTACATACATTAAGTCACTTAATTTTCATAACAACCCAATGAAGTAGTAACTAATATTATACCCATTTTGCAAGTGAGAAAACTAGGAGCACAAAAGCATAAGTTAATTGGCAGGGCTGAGGTTTGCACACTCAAAATCTGGATCTAGAGTCCATGCTCTTAATTATTATGTTATGTGGGCCACCACGAAACAGTGCTGTCTACCATATATTATGATAAACATTGTTCTTAAATTTAATTATACACTCTATATTAGAAATACAGTTTGAATAGATGTCAAGAGACCTAGCTTTTGCAGAAATAGAGACACAGACGTAGAGAATGTACATTTAGATACCAGCAGGGGAAGAGTTGGGTGGGATGAATTGGGAAATTGGGAATGACATATATACACTACTGTGCATAAAATAGATAACTAATCAGAACCTATTGTATAGCACAGAGAACTCTACTCAATGTTCTGTGGAGACCTATATGGGAAGGAAGTCCAAAAAAGAGGGAATATATGTATACAAATAGCTGATTCATTTTGCTGTACAGCAGAAACTAACACAACATTGTAAAGCAACTATACTCCAATAACAGTTAATTAAAAAAAAAGAGACCTAGCTTTTGGATTCAGCTTGTCAACCACTAGCTGTAACAATGAAACTACTCTGACCCTCTGACCCACTTTTTCCATTTGTAAGTCATAATATTTACCCACTCAACTTCATAATTCTATTTAAATAAAACGAGAAAGATGATATGTAAAGTGATTTTGTGAATTTTAAAGCAATATCCAAATAATGAATTTTGTATCTGAAACCATGAAATCAAAGTTATACAACTCAGACAATAAGTAAATAAATAAATAAGTAGCCCTCATTTTCTCCTTAATTATTGTAACCCTATCAGTAACACTCATACAGACAAGTTAACTACATAAGAGTGAGAGATATGAACATGTATTTAGCATCTAGATTTTTTGGAACCATGTTTGTGTCATCTCACTTAATGATCATTAGAATGTTGCCAGGTCTATAACATTGATCTAGACAAGATTATTTGCCAAAGTTAGTCAGCTGGGAAGGGAAAAGATCCATGCTCTTTACACAAACAACCTTTTACCCTTCTGGGGCAGAATTAGGAAATGACTATGGTGTTGAACTTAACTTTGGGAAAACCTTTCAAGAACAAACTGGAACAAAATTTTGCCCATTAAAGTTGGGTTGACTATTTTTTCATAAAATACTTTTTAGAGGAGTTGGATGTTTCTCATTTTGCATCATGAGCAATAATAAAACAAAACAAAATTCAAAGAGGAAAATATATTTTTTAAGCATTTTGTAAATTTTTGGCATGTTTCTAACCCAGAAATTTTGTGGACTTAGTTTCTCAGCACTTCCCAACATATATGGCATGTTGTTTGACACTTACTATTAAAATAAAAGGAAGCACATCTAGGAGGAAGGAGAGGTAGAGGGAACAGAGTAAGAATGAGAAGGAAAAAACAATTAGATGAAATGTAAAGAATAAAAGAGAGAAAATATGTAAGTGAACAAAACAGTTGAAGCTGAGGCAAAAAACTTACTTTTCTTTTGATTTTTTTTCAGAAGTTTAAAATGCTTTTAGTCTTTAAAACTGTCTGACTGTGGAAGTGGTAAGGATAGGGACAAGTTGTATGTAAGACTCATTTTCCCTTTATCCCTCATTGTTAAGAAGTTTTGATAACTTGATGAAAGTTTAAATAGTGGATTTCTTGCTCAGGGACTTGTACTTCAAAGAATGTATGAGGATAATGACTGCATACGAGAAAAGAAACTGTGTGACATTATGGAAAAATAGAATCAATTGATTCTTTTGAATGTATTGATACAGTCCTTGTTTCAACCTAATTGTTGCTTCTTAATTGATTTTTATTAGAACTATAAATTAGTGAAAAATATCAAGCTACATTTTGGATCCAATTTGTAGTTCCAGGGACTGCCATAAAAAGTGGCCACCCACTTTATGAAAATGCTCTAACACAGCCAAAAATAAAATTAATTAATTAATTTTTTAAAAAAGGACTTCTCTGGGGGTGCAGTGGTTAGGAATCCACCTGCCAATGCAGGCGACATTGGTTTGATCCCTGCTCCGGGAAGATCCCACGTGCCGCGGAGCCCATGAGCCACAACTACTGAGCCTGTGCTCTAGAGCCTGCAAGCCACAACTACTGAGCCTGCACGCCACAACTACTGAAACCCATGTGCCTAGAGCCTGTGCTCTGCAACAAGAGAAGCCACCACAGTGAGAAGCACGCGCACCGCAACAAAGAGTAGCTCCCACTCACCACAACTAGAGAAAGCCCGCGTGCAGCAATGAAGACCCAATGCAGCCAAAAATATTTAATTAATTAATTAATCAATTATTTTAAATGCTCATATTCATTAGTTTTGGCAAAAAAAAATGTTCTGAGACACCTCAGGATCACTAGCAAATGCATGAGGTCTGGTATTAAGTATAATTTAAAATGTAAGAGCTATAATCAAGGAAGGAACTAAAAGGCATAAATAAAGAATTTGGGAAAATTGAAATCCAAAATCATGAGTATATGACACCTAGATGAGTAAAAACTGGCTTGTTCGACCTACATCTGCACATAGCTCATCCCAGAAACATCAGGTCTGGATCTCTGACATGTAGACTAATTCAAGAACATACTTGGTTGTGGACTGCATTGTTTAAGAGTGCCTTGAATACTAGTTGGTTGCATCATGTGACATCGCCAAATTTTGACCAGCAAAATAGTCAGTTCCGTACTCCACATACTGGATAGGGTTAAGTACGCATATAGAGAGTATCTTTGATTCTAGCTTGGGGAGGATGGGAAGGCAGAGACAAAAACAGCCAACACTTACTCAGAATAGAAAGGAAGATATATAATCCAAGAAAAGGTGAACTACTATTTTCCCCTATTATATAAAAAAGAAACAATTCAATTTGAGGATTTTTTTATATAACAATAAAACTAAAATCATGACACTTGAAACACCATTACTGAGGTTTCACTGAAACTATGTCGACCGCAGCATGTTTTTCAGAAGGAATGATTAGTTATCATGGTTTATTTAATTAAGTCTGTTCTCCTGACAAAACTGTGTACATTTTAATTTAATTTTAGATAGCTGGCCTATAGGAACCAGAAAAGAGAATGTAATTGTTTGTGGTAATAGTAAGTGACCAGAAGTAACCATCTGCAAAGACACACTTTTGCCTAAGGAAATGTGCCTTGGGAAGATAGCACAGCATGTCCAATCCCATTGCAGGACTTAGGATCAAGGGTTTGCTTTCTTTCAGAGTTTTATCCTACTTAAAAAGTGTAATTGAAGAGACCAGCTGCCAAGTTATGAGGCCCAGTAGAGCAATTATACCACTCAACCAAAATATTTGTTAGCACTAGGAATGACTTCTAGTTTTAATCTTCCAAAAGGATGCTAAACTATGGTTTATGGAAAACATGAAAAATATTATACAAGGAAAACATGCCACTTTATCACAGACATAATAAATGGGTTAATTTGTACTTTGAAAGCTTCCTGCAGCACATTCTGCATTGCCTTGAATCCCAACCATCTTTGCATATCAGCTTTGGAAGCTCTCAGGGCTATGGCCATTTGTTCAGATTAGGTCTGTCTTTAGTAGATAAGTCAATCAGGTAATTTGAAGTGTAAGGGGAAAATGTAGTGCTTTTGATGGTCTGAAAGTAGAAAATATCCCTTGCCCAATTAATTAATGCCTTTCTTTTAAATTTCCTATTTGAGTTTTGTCTTAGGTTCTCACACATGTGGACTCCAGTGGGCAGTTCAAAGTGTTTTTCCCGCTTGTGTTTGGAAAGAAGTACATCTCTGGAGAAAGCTATACCTTTTGCTAGATGAATATCATGTAAAACTTTATGTCTGAGATGAAAGTATACTAGTTTAGACTGTGGTCTTGGGGCAATCATACTTGGGTTACAGTTTCCCAGTTCTTTTTGCTAGTTGTCTAAACTCTCTAAACCATAATTCATTCCCTTGAGAGATTAACAATAAGTAACACCTTCATAGAATTTTTATGAAGAATAAATGAGATTATTACTATAAAGTGAATATAGTACCTGGCCCAGAGAAATTTGTGTTGTTGTTGTTATTTAGGTTTATCAGGGCTGTTCTCTTACTTCCAGAAGGACAAAGTGAACTCTCCCAGAGGGAGAAACAAAGAAAGGTTGAACAGAACTTTTAATGATTGAGAATTTGTCTCAAATGAGCTATATTAAACTGATATGAGTGTTTAAATCAGAGGAAATGGAGTTTTAGTCAGTTGGGCAACAGGTTTTCATACTACTCCATGAAACAGTGGGAAGAATAGATGAGTTATAGAGCATCAAGTTTTATTTTATTAGCACATCTAAGCTTGTCACTGTTTAAATCTGTGTTCTCTCCTTTCACATAAAGGGTATTTTGTGTCATTGATTTAGAAAATATTTACAGACATTTCTGTATGTTTACTTGATAATTCTTGTGCAATAAGAAGTAAGCTCAAATGTGATCTCTGAAGTTACTTTCTAGGTAGAGAAAAAGACAAGTACACATTTGCCCAACGAAATTAAAGTATAAATGGAGAGGCTTCCCTGGTGGCGCAGTGGTTGAGAGTCCGCCTGCCAGTGCGGGGGACATGGGTTCATGCCCCGGTCCGGGCTATGTCAGTTTGGATCCTTCAGGAAACAAACACTGAGGCAAAGTTAAGTGCGCAAGAGTTTTTTCTCGGGGGGTGGGGGGACAGAGATAATGCCTGTGAAAGATAAAGTGTGAGAAAACAGGATTGAGCAGGGAAACCCCGCAGATTATGAAGAAGATTAGACACCTGTGGAAGGAAAGAGAAGAGAAAGAAAAATTGAGCAAGAAGAGCCTCACACTGTAATTCAGATCTGGCAAAGTCTCAGCCAAACCAATGGAGAACTCCCAAGCAGACTGCCTATTAGAGGGGTCCCACGTTGATCAGAAATGGCCAAGGCATGGTCATTCTGTCATGCTTAGACACTGGCTGGAGTTTCCCAGGAAGAGCATGGCATTGACTCTTAATGCTGTGCTGGATACTAAATGTGCTGTAGTTGGAAGCTACCAGCTTCTCTCTTTACAGCTGGAGAGCAAGTTCTATCTTGAAAGGAGAGCTGAGCAACACACCTCTGTCGCTGCCACAGGAAGCAACATCACTGCTTTTCTGAACAGGGGAAAATTAAAGAAGGAATTCAAGCTTAAAACCTGTTTCAACTCTAATAAAAGCCATTTATATTTATCTATTACTTTATGATTTTCAAATCACTTTCATATTCATGGCTCTAGCTTCATCATAAAATTATTTGTTGCCCAAGTGTTTAAAAGTTAACACATCAGTCTGAGGTTGCTCTGTGACTCTGTTCTAAATTTCCCAGAAGGGAGGATGACAATGCTGGGAGATGGCTGTATCTTCTTATTCAAGAGTATTGCTTTGCTGTCTCCCTTATCAAATTGGACTATCCTGAAGATTCCTTTTATATGAATTATATATACAAGCAAATTTATGCTGGAAGATAATTTAGAAATTGCCTAATCTATGTTCTTTTAAAAAGCATTATGTTTTCTCTCTTTCACCTTATAATCAAAAGGTCTATTTTGTGGTTGAAAGTAATTTTAAAGGTTATCTAAAACATCCATTCATTCATCATTTAATCATTCATTTATTGGGGTCTGGTATGCATCAGATAGTGTGCTAGAAACTCGAGATAAAATGATGAAAAATAGTACACAGTCTCTGACTTCTAGTAATATTTTTACACTTTAGTTTGTGTGATAATTATTGTGGAATCTGTTAAAATGAAGATTCCTGGGCCTCAAGTCCAGAGATTTTATTTAGAAAATCTGAGCTCTGACCCATGAATCTGTAATTTTTAGAAGCATTGGAAGGAATTTTGATGAATGTAGCTCTCAGAGATGTTAAAAGATAAACCGAGGTGTATTAAAATTTTTAAGAGTTTGTTTGAGCAAAAATAGATTCAAATCAGGCAGTGAGAAACCAGAAGTGGTTAGAAGTGCTCCCCCATAGGGAAAAGACTTATACAGAGAAAATTTGGAAGCAAAGAATGGAAATTATTGATTGGCTATAGCTTATAGCCTAGGCAGCTATTTGAGATTGGGTCCTTATAAGGGGGAGGTGATTGAGTCAGAAGAGAAAATGTTTGGCGACAGAAGCTGAGAGTCAGAGTCAGAGAGGGATTTGAAAAATCTAGACTGCTGGCTTTGAGGGTGGAAGGGGGAACCAGGAGCCAAGATTACAAGTGACCCCTAAAAGCTGGGAAAGAAAAGGAAATAGATTCTCCCCCTATAACCTCTAGAGGGCATATACCCTTGCCAACACCTTGATTTTGGCACAGTGAAACCCATTTCAGATTTGTGACCTCTAGAACTGTAAGATAATAACTTTGTGTTGTTTTAAACCACTGAGTTTGTCATAATTTGTTAAAGTAGCAATAAGAAACCAATATACTATATAAGAGAAACATATATATAAAGCAGAATGGGGCAATGGAGAAGGGAATTCTCAAGTCTGATTTCAAAGAACTCAAAAAACTTACGTTTTGCATGTGTGGGATGAATGAAATGAAGAAATTTCAAAATCAGTAAATTGAAAATGTTAAATCTTGGGGAAGTTCCAGGAAATAGTGCAAACACATTCCAGATAGAGGAAAATTTTGCAAAAGATGGAGAGAACAAGCAGGGCACCTTTGGAGAATTGTAAATAATTTGATTAGCAGAGGCATGGTATACATGCAAATAAGGCAGGAAAAGTAGACAGAGGTCAAATTAAGAAAGATGTGAATAATGTGTTATGCATTTTTCTTTTATCATTAAGTGGATGGAATTAAAAGATTTTAAACATCAGCACAACAGGATCATAGTGCTATAATTATAGACTCTGGAAGCCATCTGGACAATGACTGAAATAGATTAAATTCTGCTGGAGCTTTCTAGGTGAAAAATGTAGAGCATCTAAGATATCCTTTATGAAGATTGAGAGAAACAGGTTAAATTTACACCTTCCCAGACACTAGGAACTGAAAAGATCATGATGCACCATTCCTCTACCGATACGTAAGAAAAAAGCCACCCATTCTCAACTATAAAGTACAAAACTTACTTTCATGCTGAATTTTAACTTTCTAGGTTTTCTGATTGCGAAGTTCTGGGCACATCGATCATCCCTGAACTTTGCTCTGTGTGTGTGTGCATGGACACACACACATACAGGCATGCATGCTTGACATGTATACACATTTGCTTTTAACTGTTGCTTTAAAGATAGTCTGCCTGTTGGATAAGAAGTAACAGAAAATATTTAGAATTGTCAGAGTTGGGAAAACAGGTTTTGAATGTGAAGAACTAAAGGAAAGCTGGGAATCAAAAATAAATTTTAGGTTTCAGTTTTAAGTGATTAGAGGATATTGGTGCTATTAAGATCATAAATAGAAGACGGTTCTTTGGGGTACAAGCCCACCATCTCTTGTTACTGAGTCTAAGCTTGTAGTGCAGCGAGCAGTACAAGCTTAGACTAGGCAACAAATTTTGGCAAAGCCAGCCAGGAGCCTTGCTGCTCATAGCCAGCCAGCCCTGGGTGGGGAATTTTCAGGTAAGGCCCTAGCAGCTGCCAGGACCACTTGTCATGAGGATCTGCCCTCCAAAATTCCCCAAATCAGCACCAGCTGCCCCAGCACTTGGCAGCTGGAGCAAGGAATTGGCTTCTGGGAGCTGTCAGGCTCCGTATAGTAGGGTAAGTCACTCCAGTATGTATAGCCGGGAACTTTATTTATTCTCCGTTTAGGGCTTTTTCTCTGGAATAAGCCAGTTTGTCTTGTGGGGTACCCTGTTGGAAAGAGGAAAGAGTTATTGGACTTCTACCCGATTTCTGAACCAGTTCGTTGGTTTCTTTGGATGCTAGCATTTGTTTGTGTTTTGTTTGTCTTGAAAAAGGGTGACTGTTTCAACTATCCCTAAAGAAAGCCCTCTGAGGCACATTTTGGATAAGGGATCTGATTAGAGCTATGACCCCATGGATGAGAGGAAGATGATATCTTATTGTAATAATGTGTGGCTACAATACCTGTTGAGCTCTTTACAGGGTTTTTTTAATTATTATTTTTTTACATCTTTATTGGAGTATAATTGCTTTACAATGGTGTGTTAGTTTCTGCTTTATAACAAAGTGAATCAGTTATACATATACATATGTTCCCATATCTCTTCCCTCTTGCGTCTCCCTCCCTGCCGCCCTCCCTATCCCACCCCTCTAGGTGGTCACAAAGCACCAAGCTATCTCCCTGTGCTATGCAGCTGCTTCCCACTAGCTATCTATTTTACGTTTGGTAGTGTATATATGTCCATGGCACTCTCTCACTTTGTCACAGCTTACCCTTCCCCCTCCCCATATCCTCAAGTCCATTCTCTAGTAGGTCTGTGTCTTTATTCCCGTCTTACCCCTAGGTTCTTCATGACATTTTTTTTCTTAGATTCCATATATATGTGTTAGCATACAGTATTTGTCTTTCTCTTTCTGACTTATTTCACTCTGTATGACAGACTCTAGGTCCATCCACCTCACTACAAATAACTCAATTTCGTTTCTTTTTATGGCTGAGTAATATTCCATTGTATATATGTGCCACATCTTCTTTATCCATTCATCCGATGATGGACACTTAGGTTGCTTCCATCTCCTGGCTATTGTAAATAGAGCTGCAATGAACATTTTGGTACATGACTCTTTAGAATTATGGTTTTCTCAGGGTACATGCCCAGTAGTGGGATTGCTGGGTCATATGGTAGTTGTATTTGTAGTTTTTTAAGGAACCTCCATACTGTTCTCCATAGTGGCTGTACCATTTCACATTCCTACCAGCAGTGCAAGAGTGTTCCCTTTTCTCCACACCCTCTCCAGCATTTATTGTTTGTAGATTTTTTGATGATGGCCATTTTGACCGGTGTGAGATGATATCTCATTGTAGTTTTGATTTGCATTTCTCTAATGATTAATGATGTTGAGCATTCTTTCATGTGTTTGTTGGTAATCTGTATTTCTTCTTTGGAGAAGTGCCTCTTTAGGTCTTCTGCCCATTTTTGGATTGCGTTGTTTGTTTTTCTGTTATTGAGCTGCATGAGCTGCTTGTAAATTTTGGAGATTAATCTTTTGTTAGTTGCTTCACTTGCAAATATTTTCTCCCATTCTGAGGGTTGTCTTTTGGTCTTGTTTATGGTTTCCTTTGCTGTGCAAAAGCTTTGCAGTTTCATTAGTTCCCATTTGTTTATTTTTGTTTTTATTTCCATTTCTCTAGGAGGTGGGTCAAAAAGAATCTTGCTGTGATTTATGTCATAGAGTGTTCTGCCTATGTTTTCCTCTAAGAGTTTGATAGTTTCTGGCCTTACATTTAGGTCTTTAGTCCATTTTGAGCTTATTTTTGTGTATGGTGTTAGGGAGTGTTCTAATTTCATTCTTTTACATGTACCTGTTCAGTTTTCCCAGCACCACTTATTGAAGAGGCTGTCCTTTCTCCACTGTACATTCCTGCCTCCTTTATCAAAGATAAGGTGACCATATGTGGGTGGGTTTATCTCTGGGCTTTCTATCCTGTTCCATTGATCTATATTTCTGTTTTTATGCCAGTACCATACTGTCTTAATTACTGTAGCTTTGTAGTATAGTCTGAAGTCAGGAAGCCTGATTCCTCCAGCTCCATTTTTTGTTCTCAAGATTGCTTTGGCTATTCGGGGTCTTTTGTGTTTCCATACAAATTGTGAAATTTTTTGTTCTAGTTCTCTACAGGGGGTTTAGAAAGGGTTATCTTGGGGCCCTGTGCACCGTGTACTGCTACTTTTGCTGTGTTAATTACATCTTTTATGGTCTCCTGTGTCGCTGGTGTATGTAAAACCCCAAGACCAAACTTGAGGGTCTTATTTAGGATTTTCTGTCTGTTCTTTGGGTTTTTTGTTTCATTTTGTGTGGTACTGTTTCTCTATTTATAGCCAAATCAGTTTTGTGATACTTAAAACTTTTACTGATATCAAATGGGGGAAAGGAACAGGAAAAAAAACAGTCTGTTCTTGTCCAAGAGTGGGACATTCCAAGGAAGAAGAGTTCTATTTGGTTCCTGAAATCACCAAAAGGTACAGATAGAAATAGAAGTGTCTTTTCCATAAATATTAGTAA
The DNA here is from genome assembly GCF_949987515.2 of Delphinus delphis. Lineage (NCBI taxonomy): Eukaryota > Metazoa > Chordata > Mammalia > Artiodactyla > Delphinidae > Delphinus > Delphinus delphis. Next base: position 71,462,584 of record NC_082688.1, read on the forward strand.
AAAGGGTTTAGCTATGTAGACAGGTGACCTTGATTTGTCCCATCTACCAAAGCCTAATTTGAATCCAACCTTTTATAACTGATGGGTTTTACATTGTTGTACCTGATTCATGACTAAAATTTTGGAATGGGAACTATGTCCTTGTTTGTATGTTTGTACATGTGTTTTAGATGTGTGGCATTGCCAAAATTAATTTGTAAAAGAGCTCTATTTAATTGCCTTAAAGGAAGTTAAATACTTATTGATATATAAATACTCAAATATAAAAGAAACTGGCCAGAATGAGTTTCAGGTTCATGTGATCTAGGAAATACTCAGTATTGAATTAAATACTGGTATCTGGTGTTAAAGTTAGCTTAAGCTTGTTTTGATACAGATGATGTCTTTAGAGTCATCAACATTAAGTATAATACTTTTATTGTACCTAAGTTTACTAGAAATCAAATAATACCTTATTATTCCCATTACAAAGTTTGTCAGCATGAAAAATAACAATGTGACAAAGCTTTTAAGTAAATATAATAGAGGTAAATGAGGTAAGGAGTTTTGGGGGTAAACCTTATGGGAATAATGTTTTAGGAATGTCAATCTAGATTTGTCTCCAGATTTTCATAACTTGAAACTAAACTAAGTTCCAAGATAAGATTGGACTTAATTAAGAAAATAAATCTTAAAGGTAAAGTGGTATAAAATCTGAATTTGGTTCTCTAAGAGGACAAAGTTTTCTTAAAATATTGAACTGCTTTTGGTTAATTGTGAGTTTAAGTGATCTGTATTTGCCATTAAGATCTTTTATTATCACTGGTTAAAACTTTTTGATAGTTTTGACAAACGTCCCAAAGATCAAGTTCTAAGTGGGGTTAATTTGACCTCTGGCTAACTTTGTGGTTTTCCGGAAGGTCCCTGGAACACCTCAAATTATTTGTTTTCTCTTCATCTCTGAGAGAGGAATATTAAACTAGTTGGGCTTATTTGGTGTGTTGAATTGCATGGGAGGCACTGTCAAATGAGTGATGATAAAACTTCTTAGACTGTGTCATATGGGTAAACATTATTAATATGCATATTCTAGAAATTATATGCAACTCCTAAAATTCTGGTATATCCTGGTAAACGATATCAGTCATAATTTTAGTAATTATCTTAAATTGTTTGTCACAGCAGTAGTCAAGTTTTTGTTCAATTGCATTGCAATCCCAGTTGGCTAATGCCAAAGTAAAAAGGCATCCTTTTCATGGTTAGATGATCAATTGCTGTCTATGGTTTTACAGTGGCTTTTGAATGACTCTATAGCTATTTTGTGAAAAAGCAGGGAAGAATGATGAAATCCTTTATGTGCAAGCATTTGTACTATTATCAAGGAAATAAGAAAAGGAAAGGAAGGGAATGAGAGTGAGGATATGTTGCTTCAGACCTTAACACCTCTGTCTGAGCTAGCTGTCCCAGCCACTCTGGCCATATGCCAATATATCCACCCCTTCCACCACCATCTGCTCCTATCCAGACCCAATTCGTGACACTGGGGCTCAGGACTTCCCCTCCTGTGTTAGTTTCTGGGCCACAGGGACTTGGTCTGGTATCACCATCTAAGACCTGACAGGGCGCCCAATTTGGGCTGAGTGCCACTTCCAGAACAGGGCAATTTCCCTTATGCCACTATCCTGTAGGGGGCCTAAATGCAAACGAACAGCTGGCTGGGTTTCTCAGACTTGTTTAATTGGAAAGATCACATCCCTCATAAGATTGCAACTCTCCTTATAGGGAGGATCCTCGACACCTGAGGCCCACTTGGCAGCACCCACAGCTGAACCAAATTGGGACCCCAGTGAGAGAAGAAGGTCCTTATTAGAGTACTACTTATTAAAACATCTTGGCAGGGCTTTGAAAAGGGAAACCAAAGCACAAGAGTTAGAAAAATATTCAAGAACAGCAAGAAATTCAGCAAAACAAATGAAGACCTCTCTGAATTTTTGGAAAGGATTTCAGACCTACAGATGTCACACTAACGCAGATCCCAAGGCCCCTGAAAATATTAGAATGGTAAATTTGACCTTTTTGGGCAAAGTGCCTCAGCTATCAGGAGAAAGTTGCAAAAATAAGATGGTACATTTGGATTGAACCCTTCTCAACTGGTAGATGTTGCTTTTAAAGTATTCAACAGAGGAAAACAACAGAGGAAAAAAGATGCAAAATGAAATTCCACTTTTTTGGAAGCAGCATTGGATTCCCAGAAGGTGAGTAACGCGAAGAGAAGTAAACTGCCACTGGGGAAGGAAAAATGCTTACTGTAAGGAGGAGGGATGCTGGAAAACAGATTGCCCTAGGCTAAAACAGAAGAAGAACAATAAAAGATGAGAGCCTTTTATATAGTAGAAAGAGAGGAACACTGAACAAAGAGGCCCAGGGGCTCCCTTTGACTTGAGGCACCTAATTCCGCACAGGAGCCCCAGGTAAAATTGACAGTGGGGAATGAGCTGATTAACTTTCTGATAGACTTCACCGTGCAGTTTTTCACCAGAATAGTTTGACATCAGAGTCCCACCAGAATGCTTTAAGCCTACAGATGAGCTCATGAAAATCCCAGAAAAGGAGAGAGAGCTCTTTCCCCCAAGGTCTTAAAAATAACCCAAAGACTGCTGTCAGAACTCCTCAGATGGAGACTCAACACAGAGGAACCTGCCCCACTGCAGACTGAAATAGACTTTACTCAAATGCCTCGAACAGCAAGAAATTTCAGATAACCCGCTAATGTTTGTGTGGACAGTTTTTCAGGATGGGTGGAAGCATATTCCATGGACAGACAATCTCTGAAGTGGTTAAAGCCTTCCTTAGGGAAATTATCCCTTGATTTGAATTAAGGCATTTAGAACAACATTCATCCTGAAGACCACAATCAACAGGAAAATCCAAGAAAATGAATCATACATTAAAAAGGAACATCACTTGAAATATGTTGAGACATTTAACTTGGGATAAGGCCTTGCCAGTTGCCCAGCTACGGATCAGTGGCTCCCAGAAGCAGGATTAAATTAAGCCCCTTTAAAATATGGTATTACAGGCCATGACAGGTGTCTGCCTAGGTAGGAGAATCTATAAATGCTAAAAGACCTAGCAGTTGCCAATTATATTAAACTTCGGGCACTATACTATACTTCCAACAGGTCTGCCTGTCCAACTGAAGTAGATGGTAATTACATTGTAGCTGGAGAAGGGGCAACCAATTTGTTTAATTTTGTCCAAATAAATAGCACAGGAATTTAGTATATGTATTGGGAACTGGAACCAAAACCCCATGTTTGATAACGAATTAGATAACAATGTACTAAGAGATTTCATCAGGTTCAAATAGTTGTAGATAAAAAAGACTGACTAAAGATTCTAAAGAATATTCATCACCTCCTTTCGGCAGAATGGTCTTTGTTCCTTTTCCCACAAGGTTGTGGAGTGGACATTGACAGTGGAGCACTGTAATAGGGAAGAACCTTTTGTATTCTATTACAAGTTAATCACTAAAGGGTGTTGCCTGTAAGCTTAAATTATACATAATGGCTCATCTCTTGGAACCCTGCTTCCCAGGTAATGAGCATTAAGCTAAAATTCCTGTGAGCTAAACAAAGGTAACATCCTGGCCAGGGCCACCTGTGAATGACTGCAGGGAGAAAGAAATTAACACATTCCCCTCTGGAGGCTGATGGGAACCAGGAAGTGTTTGACTTTACTCCCTCCTCTTTTAGTAAAAAAGGAGCCTGAATTCTAAATCAGACAAGATGGTTCATTGGAGCACAAACCCACCATTTTCTCAGTTTGCTTGTTTTCGGAATAAAGTCATTATTCCTTGTCCCACTGTCCCTAAAAAAGATCATAAATAGAGGATAGAGATGTTTTTCTTTTCTTTTGTTTCATTTTCTTATTTAGAGGTACACCAGGTCAAATAAGAATCAGATTAAAGATTGCCCACTAGATTTTTGAGTTAGAATTATAATTCAATGAAAACACTTTTAGTGGAAGGGTGAGAAAAGTCATATTGCATTGAACTGAGGAAAAATGGAGGTGAATTGAGGTGATAAGGTCTACCTTGAGAGAGGTAGAGATTGACCTTGAAGAGACAGATTAACAGCAGAGTGGCAAAGAAGAGGGAGGTAAGGAAGTAGGCATGCCAGTAAGTCATTTCTATTGTTTTTGTCCCAGCCTGTCAGGCAGCAGAGATGATAGAGGTGAAGAAGGTGAAAGACAGAGAGGTTGTGAAGCATTGGCAAGGTCATAACATAGAAAATTTGTCAATTTTATTTTTTATTTTTTTGGTAATAAATCCCAACTGAGGAAAAATGTATCCTTCGGGTAAGAAGATAAAATATCCTCTTTTATAGCCAAGTACTACTCCAGATACACTCTATGCCTTACTATATCTCCCAACTACCACACACACATGAAAATAAAGATGAATGTGTTGAAAAAAATCACGCAAAACAAATAGGAAAGTAAGTGAAAGTAACTTATTATAGAGAAGATGATAAATGTGGGAGAGAAAAAAGAGGTGATCCAACATTTACATATTTGTCCCTGAATAGAAAATGTGAAACAGAAAAAAAAATGGTAAAATATCCCTTGGAAAAAAGTTTTCTTGACTTAAAGAAAGACAGGAAAATAAACACTAAACTAAAGCTTACAGTAAAGCATATCTTAATATAATGAATAAACTTCATTAATGGAGGAAAAGCGTATTTTTTAAAAGTTAATTATAATAAAGAAGAAAAATTGTTCTAAATTTCTTCACAATAGCATTCAATATCAAATGTTAGTAGAAAATAATATGCAATGTTTTGATGTAGATAGTGATCCTGTGATTTTTCATCTATTGAAGATGTTCTTCAAGATGGCAGATAATATTCTTAAACACCTAATAATTCAGCATATAAAGTACCCATGAGCCTATTTTAAAAATCAGGCTAATAATTAATAAAAATTAAAAACTCAAGAATGAAGAAGCAATGTTAAAATCTTGGTGGCAACTATTTGTTTCTTTAAATATATAACAAAGAAAAAACTAGAAGAATTATGGCAAAAGAACTGAATATAAATGTTGGGATGTCAGACATTGTAAAATCAGTAATATAAATGTTAAAATTCTAGTGAAAGTGGAATTTAGAAAATAGGTAAGTGTACTAATGCCCTGATCATTTAGAAGAAGAAATAGAAACTGTCTAGTGTGGAAAGATGTAATTAAAATTAGGGGAAAATTATAATATTAATTTTTTAAAAGATAGTTTCTTCTTTAAAATGAAGAAAATATTATTTTCTTTATTTTAAATTTCTCTAATTTTGCAGTACTTAATATTTCCATTCATGAAAATAAATCCAAAGTACAGCATTTTTTCCAGGTAAACTTGTTCCTTTTTCTTGTTGAAATACTAAAAAAAAAACATTTACTTTTATTTGAAAAATGTCAGTTATAGTATAATTTTATTTTCTAAAACTATCACTATTTTTAACTTACTTTAAACACACACACACACACCCAATTTTTCTGGGAAGATTATCATCAAATATTACATTTGATGAGTTGTGGGATTTTGGAAATTTACCTCAGTATTGCTTAAAGCCTTTATAGTTAACATATGTTAGTTTTAGAAGAAAAAGTATAGCTATTCTTAACAAGATATATAAAACTTTTGTGAAATAATCTAGTTCATTGCCTAAATTATTATATACTAATTATTAATTTCCCTTTCCATTCTCTCAATTCTATGGTCTTTAATCTCTTCTACCCCTTTTACTTTATTTTTTCTGGTTTTTCATTTTCTCTGTTCCTTTGATGTCTTCTCTCTTTGAGGTTTCTAGGCTTGTATACATATACTTATGTCTCCCCTATCTAAATAAAAATGACTGATACACAGTAGACACTAAATATATGTTTATTGCACTGAACTTCCCCTGAGGACTGGGACTGCACAAGGCTTTTTTTTCTTTTTGTTCCCTGTACATCTCTGAATCCCCATAATTGTTTTCCCCAGAAACAACATTTACTGAAATAATGCCATACCGCAACTTTAAATTTTATTAATTTCTGAATGGTATTTTTACTTCATACTTTTTCATACATTTTAAACAACTTGGGTAATTATGTGTGTGTGAAGAGTGGGATAAAGATAAAGTGAGAAAGATAGTTTTAGGGAGTAAGATTATACAATTTCATACTTCTGTTCTTCCTAATATTTTTCAGCATCATGACCAATACTGTAGTAAAGAGCCACAACCCTCTACTGTCCTTAATGTTGAAGCCATATTGAGAATACTATGATTTTTACTGAATACAATCTGGATTCAAGATCTTTTATTAAGCCTTATCTCACTGGCTTTCCAGTGAAAACTTACCATCTTGAGTCCTCGTCCCTGAATGGCTCCACCTAACTATAGGCAAGTGGAATGCAGTAACTAGAATTTTGTATTCTCGAGATTCAAAAAAATATGATGGTTAAAGGCAATAGGTACTCTTCTATAGGTAATAATGAGTAATGTATATGTATGAAAATAGACACAAATGCATATGTGTAATTTTCTGTTAGAACTAGGAGGTCTGATATTCAAGACACAAATGAATGGAGATTCACATCCTGCGTGCTTCTATAACAGCTGTCTTATGTTTATCACTGCATTTATTGTATCCCAAACTACGTCGTGAGACTTCTGAAGCCTTGGGCTGTGTTTTATTTATTTCTGAATTTCTAGCACCAAACACATTTCTATGTATATATCAGACTCAGACACTTGGTAAATATTTGTAGAACATACATTAACAAATGAATAAATGAATGAATGAATGAGTGAATTCATCCACAGAAATCTCCCCAATCTACAAATTTTGTGGCTAGTCCCCTGCTTCATCAAGTCAGCTTTGCAATGGTTGTAGCCCTATCATCTGTTTTGGTGCTTGAGTATATCCCTTTTCCTTCATCAGAGCTTGGACTGAACAAATGGTCTTTCAATTTTTTAGCTTTAATTCAGGACTCCTTATGAACTGGTCACAGGTAGCCACAGTAACTGCACTTTCCCATACATAAAAAGAATGCTTTCCAGATAGTGATGGTGAAACTATTATTTTTTTGAAAAAGGCAACCTCAGATAAAAATTAATATTTATCATTTATAATTCATAATGCAATTTATAATTAATATTTATATAAATCACAAAATATGATTGTCTCACTAAAGAAATTTTTTGAATGTTCTGATTTTACTAGATTTCATTGAGTTCTGTCTTTAACTCTTTTAAATAATTCCATTACCAATTGTTCAAGCAACTTTATGATGAAAAAAGTCCCATTGGTAAACTAAACTAAAATTAAGTACATAATTGAGTGTTTTTTCTCATCTCATACCTCTGTTGTATTTATTCCTGAAAAATGTAATGTTCATACCTGTTTATTTGAAAGACTAGCAAATCGAAATTCAGCAGTCACTGAAGCATATTGTTTTACAGTGAGTCAGAAGATAAAATAAGTCTTCATATTAAAATTTTCAATTAGGTCCATAATTATGAAAAAGAAACTTTAAATGATTTTAAAAGTTTTGATTCCAAAACTGTTCTATGAATTTCTTAATTCACCATAACTCACAATTCACCCATACTGTAATTTTACAACCCATACTGCAATTTAACAGTGATTTTATATTATATATATATATTTTTATATACATATACATACATATATTTGCTTTTATTAAACAAATAAGATCATATTCTACTCAGAACTTTTTGTGTTGATCAGAACTTTAAAAGAAAACAAAGATGTTATTAGCAGACTTATGATGGTGAATTAAAATACTATTTGATCCTTTTTCAACATTATCATCTCAGTATAAAAACTGAAAATTCTTTGAGTCTGGCTGTGATTTACAAATATCTATGTGACTAAATAATCAATAAAAAGCAACAAAAATTTTCAGCTTGCTGGATGTGTAATTTAGTCATGTTCCACTAGAATAAACACAGTTCTTATCTCCATGAGGAAATGTAACCATGTGCATTACTCTAGACCAAGCATTAGTCTCCTTCTGTTGGCAAAATGAATTGGAAACATGTACACGAACAGACTGTAGATTACCTGTAGCCATGGGATTTCCTTTCTTCTTTCCAGACAGGCTACAAGGCTAGCCACTCTATTATGAAGCCATACTTAAGACACCAAGGTTACACCTAAAGCAAAGAATGAAAGCCATCCTAACACAGAGTATTTTTATTGAAGTGATGTAAGCTTCTGATTTAGTTAGAAATTCTAAGTACACTGTGATTTAGAAACTGTTGGAAGAGTAATCAAAATATTCCCTAAATCAATTTTTTCCTAAGAAGAAAAAACACATATTCGGAGTCTGCAGGACTAAAAAGTTCATAACATCTGGTTCTTTGTAAATTTACATTACTTGGATTTTTCATATACAGGAGTGCTAACAACTAAAGCTTGTAAATTATAAAAAATAAAAAACAATATAATGCATTAATATCAAGCACAAGTTTATACACATGTGCACATACATAAATATGTTTGCTTTTATTAAACAAACATGGGATCATATTCTATTATGAGAAATATACATATTCATATAAATAGGAAAATACTGGAAGAATATATACAAAAAGTAAACACAAATTACCTCTGGATAATAGAAATTTAGGTACTTCATTTTTTTTTTAATTCTAAAGTTAACATGAATTACTTTTGAAATCAGAAAAAAAAATACAAAATTCTGTAAAATAAATGGCAAGTATATTGTCCTTAAAAGAGCTTGCAAGCACTTTAATTTATATGGTATCATTAAAACAGCCAAACAATCCAGTGAGGTAAATTTTATACTAGGCCCACTTTGTGTATCAGCAGTGTCTTGACTGAAAATCCAACAGTCAGGATCACGATTTGAAGTTCCTATCACCACTGGACAGTTTGCATCAATAATAGTGCAAATTGTGGATTCAGTACCCTAACATTCAGTTCTGAATTTTTGACCTGAAGTACTTCTGTCCAGAGAATATAACTAGGAATCGAAATAAAATTAAGAAAAAGAGAAATTAGGAACTGTGTTAACAGAATATGTTTAATTCCTCATGCATCAGTTATACAACTATATGCGTTTGCCATTTTGTAACCACTTGATGAGAATTTTACACATCATGGAGCATTTTTACGTCTTTTTAAAATACTTTGATTTCTTCATGGCCCATGCATTTGTTGAGACCCTGACAATCCCTGGGGAGAATCCTGGAGCCCTTGTGGTCATATGAACCATAATCTATACCTTGTACCATATACAAAAACTTAAGTCAAATGAGTTATAGACTTAAATATAAAACTTGGCTATAAAAGTTCTAGAAGAAAGCATAGAAAATCTTTTTCACATTAGGTTAGACAAAAATTGCTTGTGTGTAACATAAGCAGAAAACATTTTTTAAAAAAAGAATGATAAATTGGACTTCATCAAAATAAAAACTCCTGGGCTTCCCTGGTGGCGCAGTGGTTGAGAGTCCTCCTGCCGATGTTGGGGACAGGGGTTCATGTCCCGTTCCGGGAAGATCCCACATGCCTCGGAGCGGCTAGTCCCATGAGCCATGGCCGCTGAGCCTGCGCGTCCGGAGCCTGTGCTCCGCAACGGGAGAGGCCACAGCAGGGAGAGCCCCGCGTACCGCAAAAAAATAAAAAAATAAAAACTCCTGATCTTTGAAAGACACTACTAAGAAAATGAAGAGACAAACTCCAGACTAGGAAAAATGTTTGCAAAACATGTAATTCGTAAAAAATTCGTATCCAAGATACAAAAAGAATTACTACATCTCAACAAGAAGACACATGGCAGAATAGAAATAGGTAAAAAATGTTAAGATACTTCAAATAAACATAAAAAATAAGCACATAAAAAGGTACTCATCATCATGTCATTAGGGAAGTGAAAACTAAAATCACAATGAGATACTATTGACTGGCTAAAATAACAATAATAATAAAATCTGAAAATATCAGTTATGATGAGAATATGGAGCAACTGGAATTCACATACGTTGTTAGTGGGGATACAAAATGGTATAGTCACTTTGGAAAACAGTTTGATGATTTCTTATAAAGTAAAACATGTGCTTACTGTACAACCCCAAAGCTCAATATCTAGATATTTACCCAAGAGAAATGAAAGCATATGTCAAAAAAAAAATCCATGCAAATGTGCAAAGCAGCTTTATTTATAATTGCCCCAAATTGGAAACACTCCAATTTTCTATTGACTGATGAATGGATTAATGAACTGTGGTACATCCATACAATGGAATACAACTCACCTCAGCACCAAAGGCAATGAACTACTGATACATGCAACTACATGATGTCTATCAAGTACATTATAATAAGTGTAAGAAGCTAGACTCAGAAAGCTGCCTACTCTATAATTATGTTTATGTGACATTCTGGAAGGGATTGACTTCACAGTGGTATTTTGGGGATGATGAGAATGTTCTACATCTTGATTGCAGTGGTCATAACACTACTGCAATCATTTGTCAAAATTAAAATGAACACACAAAAAGATTGAATTTTACTCCCTATGTATTATACCTCAATAAACCTAATTTTAAAATACAGGTGTTCAGGAAATAGATATATCACTGACTGTAATGAAATACGGTGAAAACATATTCAACTTTGTTTTCTGTCTCTGCCCTGCAATTTATTCTGAAAATAAATTTGTTATGAGGTTCTTTATTTCCCACATTTCTTTGAGATCTGTCCACCCATCCTTTTTTTTCCCTACATCTAAACTCTGACTGATTTGCATTAATAGCAACTGTCTTCATGGGTCCTATCTTAGAGGAAATAATCTAACTTAATATCTTGGTGTTCTTATATATAATATAAATTGGAATAAAGTAAAAATCTTCATCTGGACATCTTTTAGCTTTTTGTGGCTACTTTTTCATCTTACAGAATATATCATAACAGTCCACTTGGTCATCATCAACAATTTTTTTCAGCTGCATAGAGCTGATCTGCCATCAAAACTTCTGGAAAGCCCTGGAGAATTGCTACTGAAATAACCTATACTTACTTTCATTCATTAAAGCTTACATTATATCATGTATAAATGCAGCTTGGAAAATCCACATTATGCTAATGCATGGGCTATGGAGGAAATTTAATTTTGTTAGACACAATATTTTATCTTGTAAGCAATAAATGGATTTAGCCAAACATTATTTATTCCGCACAGGAAACTCATTCAGTCATTGAGCATATTTTAGACAGTTAACATTGTGGTCCCTCAAACCCAGGATTTAATATTATGGACAGCCTGTTAAAGAAAACATTCATTCCATTAGAGTGAAAGTCAACTGCTTCCTGCTACTTAACTAAAAAAAGAATCCAGTATATTGCAACGTCAACTAAAAACCTCATTTCTTTTCTCTTGGCATAAAAGCATACCAAAATTTATAATGCAAGGTGACCATTATCTCTGATATCTTCGAATCACATAACAGGCTATTTACAACTGAAGCAGAGTTGCTTATATAGAATGAATAGAATATATATATATATATATATATATATATATATATATATATAAAATATCATGATTTTTTTTCTCATATGTTACTCTGCAATGAAAAATAAGTTTCAGCTATCAACCCAAAATGAAGTTACAGATTGTTTCTGCTTTCAGTTTTACATTCATTTGATGTGACACTGGGAAGGGGCAGCTTTTCAGGATATTATGGGGTTAAACCCTCTGGAACATTTCTCATTTTAAATTAGGAATAATGTGAAATTAATATTATTCTTTCATGGGACTTCCCTGGTGGTGCAGTGATTAAGAATCCACCTGCCAGTGCAGGGGACACGGGTTGAATTCCTGGTCCGAGAAGATCCAACATGCCGCGGAGCAACTAAGCCCGTGCGCCACAATTACTGAGCCTGTGCTCTAGAGCCCACAAGCCACAACTACTGAGCCCGTGTGCCACAACTACTGAAGCCTGCACGCCCAGAGCACTTGCTCCCCAACAAGAGAAGCCACTGCAATGAGAAGCCCACACGCCGCAGTGAAGAGTAGCCAACACTCGCCACAACTAGAGAAAGCCCACGCGCAGCAACAAAGACTCAATGCAGCCAAAAATTAATTAATTAATTTTAAATATACATATATTATTCTTTCATTTTCTTTTATCTTTGCCTTTCTGAAATACTTAGACCAGATAAGAAAACAGGCCCACTTTTTAAATATATGGTGAAATAACAGACAATCAGGTGACCTTGTTCAGTCTAATTTTTAATTTGTTTTAAAATTTTTAGTTCCATTATTTAAGAGGCCATATTAACAAGGAAAGTCAAAGGCAAATCAGGATTTCTCTATTTTTGAGTTTGGAGTGGATGGGGTATACACCCTTAGGTTATAAGATAAGAAAAGATTGTGGGAGGAGATGATTTCAATTTGAAACTTGAATGAAATGAATAAAGCAGCCTTTGGAAGGCCTGAGGTGAAGAGAATTGCAGTGCAAAGATCTAAAACAAAAATTTTAAATGACTTAGGAGACACTTGGCAGAATTGAATATTATTTTAAACACTTGAAGTTCAACATCCCTGTTTATAAATCAAAAAACCACCTTGAGATTTCCTCCCACTTTTTCAAATATATTTTCAATGGTTAAAAAAGTCCACTTCCTGCTGTATAATTCCAAATAAAAACTATTTCTAGTCTCACCAGAGTCCTAAGGACTTGCGCGTGGAAAAAGATTGTCTTTAGCAAACTTAGTGTCTGCGTTTGTGGAACTTCCAATGATTGCAGGATCCTCACAGCAATCCTAAAGTAGGTACAATTAACATAGTTCTTTTAAGACAAACCTGAGACAAAGGAAGGTTAAATAATTGTCCCAAGGTCACACAACTAGTAATTAGCAGGATTAGAAATAGAACCAAAAAAGTCTGACTCCAAATTTATACTCGGTCTCTACACTCTACTGACCTTAACAGTCAGCATTCATGAAGTCAACTTATATGAACCAAGGTAGGGACACAGGTGTATATAAAATGTTGACCATTATGACACCATGGCAGATCCATGCAGCTGTGGGGTGGCTTAACAGTCAGTAAGTGAGTCACCACCATCATAACCGGAGAAGCATTTGCATTCTCCTGGTTTCTTAGAAATTTGTCCAGGTACATTGTAAATTAGTACCCAAATGAAAAGAATGCTTTCTTCAAATTGGTTCAAAGAGAAAACAGGGAGTCTAAGATAGCCCTTACCAAGGGTGATAGGAAGTTCTACTATAACCAACCAACTCATTCATGGGTACTCCCATTGGACCAATTTGCTATTTGATTTCCTCTCTCTTACTAGAACTGACTATTAATTTTCATCTTATTTACTCCTTTCCCACCTGTGCCAATTTAATTTTGCTCCTAGCTCCTAGTACCAGATATGAATATATAAATATAGTCCTCAAAACACATAAACACAACATGTAATCACTAGGTAGTACTTTAAAACATTCAAGTCATTTTTAAAGCATTAATTTAAAATGTCTGTGAAAAATGGCTTTATCCTTGTCTATCAATGCCTAAAGTGGATTGTACTAAAAGCTTGGGAACCCCTGAACTACTTTGGATGAAAAAAATTCTGAAACACATAGAGATACAACATAATATTGTCTGCCATTATATTTGGCCCTCTTGTTTTCTGTCATTACAATTTAGCTCTTATAAAAATGATTAGTTGAGGCTTAACTGCTGCTTACAGCCCTTCTAGCTTTCTCATGATAGCATGTCTAACACCTGTGAGGAAGGAGAGTGTCTCACTTTGAAAGTGTTTGGATAACTAAATAGGCACAATTCATTCTTTATGAGCATTAAGCCCAATCTCTCTCCTGCTTCCTGCAAATTACTGTCAACTGTAAAAGGTGATGCAATCTGCAAAAGTCAAGGGGAAATGTTGCATTGTACACACATTAGAGGCCTGGTGTTCTCTAATGCAATCTGAAATTATGGATGCTTTCCCTTGCAAAACACTGAATAACATGAGGGATTAGGATAAGAGTGTGACCCAAAGCCAAAGATAGAGCTGTTAAGTGTATGTCAAGATATTTCAGATCAGAACAAATGTGTATCAAAAACAAGTTCATTTCCTTTCTTTTTCTCACCTAAGAACTGTCTGTGAATGCTGAGCTTATTACAAGTGGGGAAGATTTTGCCATGCAGTGTTTTCACAGGTTTTGAGGGGGTTTTCCAGCTGCATTTTAAAATTTGAATGAAACAGTCTCCCTCACATACATACACACAAACACTCTCTCTCTCTCCCTCTCCCTCCCCTGGCTCTCTCTCTCTCTATATATATATATATTTTTTTTTTTCTTTTTCTTTTTTTTCCCCTTTGTGTTTAGCTGCAGTCATTTGAATGTACTTGACCATCTGGCTGTCAGGTTTTATAGGGTTATGTGAGAGAGCTAAATCCCAAAATCCCAATCGTTTTTATACCTGGTATGGCATATGTAAAGAGTTGTCAGGCTAGTGAGGTATGGCCCTTCTGCTGAGGCAAGTACCACTGCAGACATCTAGCAGACTGTAGAGCCAAGGTTAAGAAAAAGAAAAAGATACAAATCAGTTTTAGTATCAAAAACAGCTCTTACTACCCAAAGGGGACTGAGCAGAATATATAACATGAAGCAGCACTGCTGTGCCTTCTTTTCTGTGTGGAATGAGGTGCCTAATTAAGACAGTAGGCACCTATCAGGCTGAAAAGAGGTAGTTAAGCAGAGAAAATACATTTGGTTGCCATGTGAGCCCTTGTCCTTACTCTAAGTGATCAAAGACAAAGTACTAAAGCTCACTCTTTCCACAGATTCCCAGGTGTGGTTTTTTTTCATCCTCCTTTTTGAACTGTGAGACCACATAGGGCTGTTCCCAGCAGAAGGCTCCTGCCGCTCTTGAGAAAGCAGCTCACTGCTGCCCCAGGTCCTTAATGTCTTTATAATTAGGTTGATGCCCACAATGATTTGGGTACAGTGTTTCTCCAAATGCCTTACTTTCCAGGATGCTTAGAGGATTCTAATCTTTCTCTTTTTATCACGTTTCTTAAAATTTCCTCTCCATGGGCACAACCCCAGGTTTCTTCCTAGTACATAAAAGCATGGCAGTGCCAGCAATTACTACAGCAGGTGACATGAAGAGCAAAGGGAGGGGTTGGTTTGACAAGGGGCGGAAGTGTTGAATATTTGTTGTAAATGTAAAGAAATGTGATCCTGGCAGCTAGGAAGAAGAATCTGGAACTTTTAAAAGTAAGAATAGTAATACTGGCCCCCTCTTGTATAGATAGGTCCTGCCTATTAAAGCTGAGGCCTGCAGGTATAAACAGACACATATGTGCACTCTCAAGCACACACATAGACACCCACATATCACCACCGACACCACCAAACAACCCGTGTGCCTTGTTTCTGTCTAATTAGAGGAAATTTGTAAAATAGAGACTAATAAATTACTCATTCCCTATACCTCGGAGTCCAATTTAGAGGTGGAGTTCAAATACTGTAACCTAATCGTTCACATTTAATTATTTTTTCATCTTGCCTTGTAAAAGAATTTTCCAAACATTTACTTTTTGCATGATTTTGAAAATCGTTTAAAGATGAAAAATAGTTTGGTTTTTACTTGGAGTTTTGACTGGCTTACAGAAAATGGCAGATTTCTCAATATTTATAGAAGATATTTTTCAGGGGAATGACCTTGAAGGTGAAGCAAGTCTTTGGCACCAGAGGGCTGCTTTTAGATGAGTGAGTGTCCTTTAACTGCATTTGCCAGGGTCTCTGCTCTACCAAATTCCCAAATTGCCATTTTTATGGGCTTTTTAATGTTACAATCCAGTCCATTAGGTACTGCCTCAGTATTCACTATTTGTAACTGCCAAGCACTTGCTGCTTAACCCCGACCTTGCCATAAGCCTTCATTGTGAAGCACTCTTTTCAGAGACCAAAGCACTTAAATCTTCCAAGCTGTTTCAATCCTTGGCACCTCTGTAAAAAATGTCAGTGATGATGACAGCAGCTGCCTGTTATGGTCACTGCCACCACAACATATTTCAATTGGCCATTGACAATATTCATATATCATTGATTTTCTGAAGCCCTGGATGATGCTGAGCTGAGGTATTGAGATATTGAGGTATTGAACTTCTGACCTACAAAACTGTTAGATTTGTGTTATATTTAGACATCACTGGTACAAAAAAAAAATAGGAATGCTCAAGGGACACAGAAGTTTCTAGCAAATATTTAAGAAATGTTGAATAAATGAGTTATATTGTGAGTTGTTATAAGAACTGCTTTTTGTCCTTTAAAGTCATCTTAAGTCAACATAAGTGCCCAAGAGGAAAAAAAAAACCCTCAAATTTTCTCTCTTGACTTTATTTTAAATACTATAACATTAAAGATAATTTTAAAAAATTAAAAACAGTCATAATCCTACTACCCTAAAGACATTACTATAATAATATTTCATTTCACTCATTTTTCCATTTAGTGCATATATACCATAATTGCAATCATATAGCATTTGCAATTATCAGTTCACTTTTTTCCTTTTAAATTTTATAATAACTCTTTCCTATGTGTCTGTGAAATCTTTATAAGTATCATTTTAATGACTATATAAATATCTCATTGCATTAAGGCGGAATAATTGATCAATTTCTTCTTTTGTTGAAATTTAGTTTATAACTTTCACTATTAATTTTTCAGTGAACATCTTTGAGAATATAGCTTTTTTCCTTATTTCTTATTTTGACTTATTTCCCTAAGGTGAGTTCTTAGAAGTTTGCAACAATTTTTATAAATATTTCCAGAACTTTCCCAGTCATGCCTAATAAGTAGGTCTTCTGTTTTTCTTGTTATTGCATTACCACTGGATACTCTTAACATGAAACCAACAGAATTTTTTAGCATTATAATGCTCTACGTAGATTTTCATGTAAATAGGACCAGGCCCCATTTAGCTGATACAAAAAAGAATATTTATCTAAAAAATAATCAAAACTCTGTGTATGTATCCAAATAAATTATGATTCTTTGGCAAGGAAAAATAAAGCTAAAGTCAGGGTGCTGTCTTCAAGTAACTCATAGACTACTGGAAGAAATAATTATAGAGCAGTGATGATAGTGGGTTAGTTGGTAGAAAAGTGTCTAAAACGCTTACTAAGAAAAAGTCACTGAGAGAGACTTTCCCAATTTTGTCAGAAATCGCACTTAGAGTAGGAAGCAGATTGAGTAGAAGTCCAAATAATATTCCTCTCTGGTCTTTCAAGAACAGTAGATTTCTGTTTGTTGTGCAAAACTTGAACCAAGCCTGCTGTTTCCTTTACTTACTCTCCTAAGTGTCTTCTTCCATGTAGAACTAAACATCTACAAGTGGGTGGAGGTTTGTGCTATTTTTTTCCTCTGCATTGCCTTCTTTCATTAATTTCACGTGATCTATTCTCCACCACCAATCCTCTTATTCCATTGTCTTGTCAAAGTGTCTTAAATGACCCGGATATGTGTCCTCCTGCCAACACAATATGCAAAACATTGCTTCTGGCATCTTAAACTCAGAAGACTTAAAAGGAGACAATTGGTCTTGATTGTTACTTCCTACTAGAAAGAGGTTATCATGAATTATAATGACTAAAATCATGTAAATCATTCATTTAGCACACATATACATCATACCTAATATCTACCAGGACCAGCAATATATATACAAAGAAAATGGAAAAAGTCCTTGCTCTCAAGTAGGAATTCACTGTTTGACAAGCAAGAAATGTAAACAAGTAAGTGCAATTCAGTGACAGCATAACTTAGGAAGAAACCAGTTCTAACCTGGGTTCAGGGAAGTGCCAAAGAAAGATTGATATTTCAGTGATTTGTAAGGTGAATGTAAGTTCCTGTTGAACGTAAGTTCTTTTTTTTTTTTTTTTAATTTATTTGGTTTTGGCTGTGTTGGGTCTTCGTTGCTGCTCACGGGCTTTCTCTAGCAGCGGCGAGCGAGGGCTACTCTTCGTTGCGGTGCACAGGCTTCTCATTGCGGTGGCTTCTCTTGTTGTGGAGCACAGGTTCTAGGCACACGGGCTTCAGTAGTTGTGGCTCATTGGCTCTAGAGTGCAGGCTCAGTAGTTGTGGCGCACGGGCTTAGTTGCTCCACGGCATGTGGGGTCTTCCCGGACCAGGGCTCGAACCCATGTGTCCTGCATTGGCAGGCGGATTCTAAACCACTGCTCCACCAGGGAGTCCCATAAGGTCCTTTTGTGGATAAATCAGGGGAGAGAATCTAGCCATAGGGATAGATTATAAAAAGCCATGGATTCATGAAACAGCACGATCAATTTCAGTTGATGTAATAAAAACATATTCTTTTTAATATCATGCTTACAATTGTATTCAGTATCTACATTTGGCAATATTATTTTCATATGCAGAATTTTTCTCAAAACTATTGACACTGCCTCCTGGTACTTTAATTCCCAGAATCATATTCACATTCTGAAATTAACCATATTAACCTTAACTGAATCTTTTGATAAGTTTCTGTGTGGCCACCTTAATTTTATTACCATTACCCCTCCCTCAGTCTTCCCTCAATTTATATTACTAGCATGGGGAACTTTGTGCACAATTATCTTAAATGATCTGCTTCTTACTCCAAGTTTTGCAGACACAAGGAAATGGTAATTTAGTTCCCATCTATGGAAAATTGTGGAAGTTTGTCCCCATATATAGTACATACATGACAACTCTCTTGCTTTGAAAGGTTGGTTTATTTTGATATCACTCTTTTCTTTAGAGTTTACATAACACATGGAGGTATAGTTTGTTTTTGGTTTTTAGATACCAACTTGAAGTACCAACAGTTAGAAGGATTTGTAGGAAAAAAATTAAGTATTTGAGGTTTCTGTGAAATACTGTGAAATGTTTCCATTTTACAAGAACTATAAATTCAAAATAATAACTAGCACCAAAGCTTTCATTTATTTAAAGTGTTGATCCACATCTCTTGTTATTCATCACAATGTCTATAGCAAAGAGAGAAAGGGAAGATGAAAAGATGGACTTAGGGCCATTGTGCAATTTATCAATGTATCAGTGTAATTAACAAACAAATAAAAACAGTAATAATGTATTATACATTGCCATACCAATGTTGTCATGCAACCTGAGCACTATGTATTATTCCAATGTAAGCATATTCAGAATCAGTTTTCAGCTCATTATATATTAGTCTTCTGCTCAAATTCCATTGGATAAATATGAAAAAGGAACAAATATAAGTAAACTGAATACAAGTTGCCTTCTGATATTAAGAGGAGAGGTAAAAACATCAATTTTCTTCACTCTGCTGCCTTTTGTTAATGATACAGTATGGCTATTTGGAGAGGAAAGATAACTGCATGAAAATTAAGTGGGGTAGAGCAGACAGAATTCAGAGTATTATAAAAAATAGGAAATATAGCAACTGAATCAAATAGAGTTATCGTGAATGGGAAGCATAAAAATAAACTAAGTAAACAATATAACATTTTTTCTACTTTTTTCCTTTATTTTAATAGAATTAAATTTCTCTGATAACCAAAATGCTGCGGGAAAAAGTGCTTACATAGAAATGAAACATTTAGAAATATTGCAAAAATTGATTAGGTGGTCACCAACTGTTTCACGGTGATTTTTCATTATTTTCTTCTGTGCCTGAGGGTTGGAAGTAAGAAGTTAATTAAATAGGACCAATTCTGCCTCCAGTAGTTGTTTTCATGAACGATGCTTGAGAAAAAAATGTCTTTGTAACTAAGGGCAACGTTTGAGATAAAGCAGCACATCTGTGCTTATGCGATAGTGACCAATCCATTGTTATATGTCCCCAAAGTGTGTTAGTAATTTGGTCCTGGCCCTATGTGGATTCAGGATCCTAGACAGGTGAGAAATTCCTTCTCTCTTCTCTAAAGCTTTTACACAACTGAAACAAAGCGAAATACGTAAGCGTTGTCTAAAATAGGTGCAACTTCAAGAGAGGGCCATATGCATCCTGATCAGGGAGATTAGGGGTCCTGAGGAGGTACGAGGTCTCATGCTAGGACACATAATGGGAGATGAGTCTGATAGATGCATAGAACCTTCCTTTTTTTTTTAAACTCAGTTCAATGAAACTACTTCCTTTCCACTTCTGTGTTAGATATTTTTAATGCAAAGGCAGTTTGATACTCCAGTAGTCACACATTGGCCCATTAGACAAAGAAAGGCTCTATAGATTTTGTTAGGTAAATCAAGGAGTAACTGATGATACCATACGGTAAACTGCTGTGACAATTATTCCAGTCCACAGAGCTACAAACTTTGGCTGATCTAGGGGCACAAATAAATGCCAGATTAAAATTGGTGCCTTTCTTTTTTTCTGTCTCTCTAAAAAACATAGATAATTGAATGAGAATGCTTGCCTTGCATCAAGTATATGTGAGTGTGTGTGCTGGTGGTAGTATAGGAGTGGGAAAAGGAAGGCTGTACAAATCCAGAACTAAAGCACTCATTCCACTTAATCGTATTGGCTGCTTCCTTCCTTTGTTCTCATCCCTACCCAACAGTCCACACACCAGGCATCTGTGATATTTATTAATGCTCTTCACAGCTATTTGGTTCTCATTCACTTGGGGAACATAGATGACTGAACTCCCAGATACCCTAATTTTAGCCAATGAGTTGATCTGAATGATGTGACAGGGTAAAACCTTCCAGAGCTTTCTTTACCTCTAGCACAGCAACCAGCAATATTTAAGATGATACCTGCTTCTTTAGACAAGGTCCCTAAGTGATTATGATGAGCACATTCCCCTTGGTAACCTAGAGATGAAATGTAATTCAGAAATCAGCCTTTGAGGTTTTCAGCACCAATATTTGAAGGTTGTTTGGTATTATAGCATACATAGCCTATTCTGACCAAATCAATTGGCCCATGCTGGTCTGCAAAATTATCTTTCATGTTTGGGGAAATCTTCATCAAAACTATCTCTTGGAGAGAGGAATATAGATAAACATTATTACCCTGTTGGCTTATGATTTTATAAGTTGTTTAAAATAAATACTTAATCCTTGGTTTCTAGGCTATACATAAATTGTGAAAATGCTAAGCCTTAAGAACTAATATATATTGATTGATTTACATAACACTGTGTCAGGCACTGTTCTTAGCAAATTATTAGTTTTAATTCATCTAATCCTCATGTTTTGCAAGTGGTGAAATTTGGGTACAGAGGCTACATAACTGGCCTAGGGTTTTCCAGCCAGCAAATTTTCTATCAGTACTATTCATTGTCCCTCCGTTACCAAAACCATATCCTCAATATCAATAATAACGCTAATGTCTTCTCACATAAGTAAATGAGAATTTTTATACCTAACAGAAATGATACTCATTTCAGTGACTATTGATTTTCAGAACCTCTTCTTATACTATACTCTACTTTTTATATTTTATACTGTATAATTTTCCATGGACCTGCCTTACACATTTGACATTTTAAAATTTTTAAATTTTTTTAAAAGCTAACATTATACTTATTGGTGGAAGATTGAAAGTTTTTTCCATAAGACAGTAAAAGCCAATGATATTCAGCCTTACCACTGCTATTAAACATTGTACTGGATGTTCTAGCCTTGCAAACAGGGAAGGAAAATAAAGAAATAAAAGACATCCAGACTGGAAAGGAAGAATTAAAACTGGTTTCATTCACTGATGGCATGATCATCTATATAGAAAATCCAATGGAATGTACAAAAAAGCTACTAGAACCAATACGTGAATTTAACAAGATTTTCAGGGTGCAAAACAGAAAGACCACTTTGCACAAATCGTATTTATACACAATATGAGATTGAAATTTTTAACATACCATTTAAATTAGCATAAAACTTAAAATATTAAGGATAAATCTGGTAAAATGTGTGAATGATTTAGACACCGAAAAATGCAAAACATTTCTGAGAAAAGTTTTTTTTTTTTTTTGCGGTACGCGGGCCTCTAACTGCTGTGGCCTCTCCCGTTGCAGAGCACAGGCTCCGGACACGCAGGCTCAGCAGCCATGGCTTACGGGCCCAGCTGCTCCACGGCATGTGGGATCTTCCCGGACCAGGGCACGAACCCGTGTCCCCTGCATTGGCAGGCAGACTCTCAACCACTGCGCCACCAGGGACGCCCTGAGAAAAGTTTTAAAACCTAAATAAATGAAGATATATCCCTTGTTCATTGGTAGGAAGGCTCAACACTATTAAGATATCAATTTTCTACAGATAAAACTATATTTTCCATGCAATTCCTTTTAAAAATATTGTTTTATAGAATAAAGCTGATTCTAAATTCATATGGAAATGAAAAATACCCACCTAACAATAATAGCAGCAAAACAACCTTTGAGAAGGAAGAAAAATTTATAAATCTATAGTAATCAGAACAGTGTCGTGTCAATGTAAAGATAGATATACAGATCTGTTGACTTAAAGAAAAGCACACAACATAAGAGTTGGGAGTTTAAGTTTTATTCAGGGTCTTGCTGATGGCTGTAGGCCAGGAGCCAGTCACCTAGCTAGCTCTGAGAAAAATGGTCCAAAGGGATAAGGTAGAAGCCAGTTTATATAAGATATTTTTTTGCTAAGGAATAAGTACAGGCAAGCATACATCTTGGTAAAAGATTGCTGCTAATCACAAAGAACAGTTATCTGAAGTTAACGATTTTAGTGCTTTTCTTTGTATGAGAAGATGCAAGAATCTGGGTTCATTAAAAGTTCTTCCTGAATTATACATCTGTCTAAGGGGTCTGCTTGTCCAAAGCACAGAATGCCTCATTCGGTTACTCTCTTAATTTCCCCTCAGAATGCACTGCTGGTCAGCGACCATAGTAGGTTAAGACTAAACCTTTGTAGGACTGGGTGGTGAGCAATGCTTTTTGTTCTTCGTTCATAGGTCAATGGAATGTAACAGAGTCCAGAAGTAGATCTCCACTGTATGTGAACAACTCATTTTTGGCAAAATGCACTGAATATTTGCCAAGTGGCATACCTTCAGCACTCAGCCAGGTATTTATCGACTCTATCTTTGCCTTCACTTCCTGCTTGCAAAAGCTCAGCCAGGGATGAGCACTCAGGGCCTTCATATGACTCTCCTAAGAAGGAAAGGCACTGCCTGGGGCATGTGCTCTACCCATGTATGTGGTCTTCTAGATTCCCAGTAATGTTTCAGAGCTTTTCAAAGCCCTATGGACATCTCATTTCCAGCTTCTCCTTTTAAGCTTTTTGTTTATACTGTTGTTTGCCCCAACTACCCCAAGGGACCACGAAGTTAAACAGTTACCTGCAATTTTTTATGACAAATACCCTCCCACACCATCCCCCCAGAGAAACAGTTGTTCAGTACTGGATAAGCTCCAAGTCATATCAGTATAAATAGTTTTGCAAGTGGGATCTTCTGGGGAACCGTCAGACAAACCAAATAATGACAGTTCTTTGAGAATGAGACTTTGAAATAGATCTAGCCCTCTTTTGCTCCCTCCAGTGGCTGCCCTGTTGATTTTCCACAGCAGATGTTGAGAGAGCAGGTGATGAGAGTAGAGGAAGCTAAAATGCCACAAAGCTGGCAGTTCTTACTGAGATGGAGCAATTTTTCTTGAACAAATATTCTCCTGGTTACTACATGCCTTTGGTTAATTTCTAGAGTTCTGAAACAGTTTGTTCTGGCTTTTGGGGGGGCCAGTTTTCTTGTTGCTTTTATGGAGTAGAGGATGTTTTGACATCTCATTTTGAGATTTTCTCAAATTTTCTCAGTATTTTCTCCCAGTATTTCATTGTCTTTCTTCTCCTCACCTCCACTCCCCATTTTACTCTCTCTGTATCTCATTTTCATCCTAAAATTATGTTTCATCATTTCAGCCAGATTCTATCCAATAATATTAATTCTCATATTTCTTTGTTTATCTACCTTTTCTGCCTCCCCATTCCAGATCACTGCTGTGGAAAACCACTAAAACCTAGATTTTAGTGTCATCAGATATAATTACAGATTTCATAGAGCCCTGAGTTCGGTCAGGAAATCTGTTTACCTTAGCCTGATTGCATCCTCCTCTAATCACCTTGGCTTAGATGCTTTCCCAAATTTTTGCCACTCTTCTAAATCTTTACCACCACCTACACACATAATCCATATTGCTTCTTTCCTCCTACAAACTATTGTAAGGAACGGCACCAAAAACAGAGGAGAGTTTAAACAAGCTTTATTTGGGAACGCTCCCGGGCGAGCCGAGAGAAAGGGGCCAGAGAATGTAAGGAACGGCACCAAGAAACAGGGGAGGGCTTAAACAAGCGTTATTTGGGAACGCTCCCTGGCGAGGTTCACTGGTCCGAGAGAAAGGGGCCAGAGAAGTCGCGCCGGGGCGAGGGTTTGGGCAGAATTTATAGGGGAAGAAGGGAAAGGGGTGTGGTGAATCCGGGAGGGCACAGGTTATTCCTTATTTGGCGGTCTCTTCGGGTATCGTGGCAATATCCGGTGCCGGTTGCATCAGTCTTGGGACCGTTAGTCCCGCCCCTCGAAAGGCGGGAAGGCTGGGCCGGGTGGAAAGTCCCCAGGTCAGTTCCTGGAACTGGGTGGTCCAGAAAGTTTCGGTCTGATGCAACCTGTGAGTCTGATTGCATTCCCCTGCCTCGGGCTAGTTGGCCTTACAGAGAAGTCGCGCCCGGGTGCGGGCGCGAACAAAATTTATAGGGGTGGACGCAGGGGAGGCGCTTGCTGTGTGAAGCAGCCCTTTTTTGGTAATCTTTTGGATGTTGTGGCAGTGTTGGGTGTCGGTTGCATCAGCCTCGGAGCTGTTGGTTCCGCCCCTCGGGGAGCGGGAAGAACGGTCGGTTGCATCAGCCTCCTTGGCAGGGGTTCCGTCTTACTCCCTGGGCCCTTCCCCGGACCTGCTGGCCTTACAACTATAAACTCATCTTTTTACTAATTTCCCTTCATGTGCTCTAAATCTCAGGGTCTTCTGTCCCAAACGGAGGTAGAAAAAGGACACAAAAAGTCTCTGTGGTAAACTGATTAGGAACAAGTATTTTTGTTTTGGAGAATGGGAATGACAGTGGTTCTGGCTGGCCTCCAGAATTTGGCTGAATATGGTAATATAATAGAGGGAGTGCATCAGCATTTATGTTAACAGTCCACTTTTGTTTTTGTCCTTGGGAGAGGGTTTTGGTAATATGTAAAATAGTGTGCTGTCACTCAAGTCATCTCGTTTATCCTCTCAAAAATCTCCGTTTCTTCTCCAAAGCATCTCAAGGCATATTAGACCGATTTCAAACTTTTCATTTGAGGGTTTAATTCTACACAGCTCTTAGTCCCTAATATATTTCCCCACTCACATACCTTTTCTCATTTGATTGTCTTTTTGATCTGTGAAACAGAATCTCTTGGTTAATTTAGTTTATTCTTACCTTGTTGACACTATTGACTTGTGAATGTGTAATGGGTGAGGAGCTCTAGGGGTTTTGAATTAATCCAATTGTTTATCTACAAAAACACCTGCAGCCAGACTGAGATAACAAAATCACTGAAGAAATCAAAACATGAGAGTTGAATCACAAAATCTCATTTTGTTTTGATGATCTTCTATTGTAGGTATCTACCTCAGCACATCAATAAAAAGATAATTTTGTGTAGTAAAACAAATGAGCTCATTATAAGGGTATCAAAACCAATGACATTAAAAGCTGCATTAATGCTCAGCAGACTAAAACCAAATAATCCAGTGTAATGAAATGATTAGGTTGGGTCTTAATAGATTATAATTGTAGGGAGTATAAATTGTAGCTAAAATATTCCCCCATATATAAGGTAAGCACTGAAAACAATATTAAAATACAGAGACCTAAACACTATAGGTAGAAGAATATTTCCTTTCTTATTAGAATACTAAATAGGAGCAAATTAAATGAGTATTACTAAACTGCCTTTCTTTTTTCTATTTTAAGTGTTCTGCCATCACAGGCTGAAAGAAAAATTGTCTCAGATTCCTTTGGTTAAGAGCCAGAGGAAAAGTTACTTTGTAAGCATCTTTATTGTTCATTACCTAAAATAGATTGCTCTGAAAGATAGCTAAAATGTCTCAAGTGACAGAAATAAATCATTTGTTAAAACATTAGCAAGTGTTAAGTAGACCAGTCACAAAGAAATGAACTAGGTGGGTATGATCTAGCCAGTCAAATAGCATACCCTGGAGGAAATTGTCTAACCTAGGGCACCAGCTGGACTGAGGGTAAAGGAGAGTTCACAAAACAAACCGTTCCTTAAAGAGTGTGGGTCATTTTCTAAAGAATGCAGATCTAGTCTCAGTTCCCATTCAGAAAGGCAACTGCAACTCTCTAGATAATCAATACAGACACTGGCTTTCAGGTTTCTCTTCTTCTATCAATATATTTGTAGCTATATAGCACTGGGAATATGCAACAGTTACTGGTGGGAGAAGCAGTGTAGGAGCCCAAAGCATATACTCTGGTGTCAGCAAAGCTTGGCTTCCAATCCCAACAGTGTCACTTACTTACAGTGTTATCTTCAATATGTCGTTTACTTTTTCTGTTCTGTAATCCATGAACTGGTGATAATAATAGTTCTTACCTCATAGGGTTGATTATTTTGAGGATGGAGGTGAAATAAAGCATGCAAAGCACCTATTGTATTGTTACTAACCTTACATAAATATTTTACATAAATATTAGCTACTATTTTATTACATATAAATAGAGAAGGACAAATAAAATACAAATCTTGAAGTGCTACTCAAAAATAGTATTTATTTCTAAAATGATTTTGTTTCTGACCATCTGCTAAGATTTCTGGATTTCCCACTGGAACTCTCCACTAACCTACTGGAACAATCTCATTAATGTATTGAAAGTTGCCTCCATCCCTACCATCATTTCAGAACAAACAATTTATATTAATTAACTACTCCTAGTCCTTTCCCTCCATGCTTCCACTTTGACACCTGGCGTGGTGTCTGTTGACTTTTTAGGAGGAGAAGGAATAACAAGTTTGGGCTTCTTGTCTAAATTTCTTCCATTGCTTCCAATTCAATTCCTTCAGCTTTTGCCCCACTCCCAATGGCAAGATCTACTTCCAGGACTCTGACCCCACAAATTGGGACCATTTTCCTCTAATTATCTGTATGTAGGGTAATCCAGTTATATTAATACTCACAATCTTAAAGGTTTTCTCTGCCAGATGAAGGATTTGAGACTCTACCATTTGAACGGTAAAGCATCATTTCATATGCTTTAGCACAGAAATAAAACAGAGCTTTAGCAGGCTTGGATGAGTTGAATGGTCTAGAAGCAAGGCTACCCATTAGAAACTGTTTTAATAATCTAAGTGTAACTTTAGGAAGATGACAAATAGAAATGGAAAGGATGAACATCAAAGGAATTTCAAACTATCTTTGATGGAGAAATAATTTTGAAAAAAAATATCTTCTAGCATCACCTTTATTCAATAGTCAGTAAAGGCGTACCATAATGAAATGTAGTAATAGAATAAAATTACTTCAAAAACAAAATAGCTAATGGTTTTCTTTGAAGCCTTACCTACTACTTTCTTCATTTTAATAAAGAAAACAATTAGAGTTTCCCAAAGCAAAATATTAGAATTGCCCATAGCAGCTGTCACAGAACTATTTATTTATTCATTCATTCATCTTTAAAAATTTACTCTGATAACATACATTTTTCCATTTGTATTTGTATATTTTCAGAGTACAGAGAAAAATTAAAGCCTGCAAGTTAGTACCAGCAGTCCCCATTACAACTCACTTTAAACAAAATTCCAAACATATCAAACTAAAAATAGATATGAATATATTGTATAAATATATACCAAGTTGGAGAGGTTACAAATATAATTCCCCATCTGAGAGAAGAAGGTTTATATAAATGTACTTAACTTTTAAAGGTATCTTTAATTTAGACGCATAAGCTGTGTTTTATACATTTAAATTTAAAGGATTTGTTTTACTTCTCAGAAAATCTCCTCTCCAATGTACATATGATACCACCAGGTAAACCCAATATAGCATGCCCATGTAAAGTTAGGTAAGTTAAGTTTATTTACAGAGTTTTCAAATCATATTTTTCAACCCCTTTAAGTAATCTTATTTTGGAAGTAGAGAAGAGTTAGACAAAAGTGGTTTCAAACCCTGGCTTTGCCAAATTTGGCTAGGAGGTTTGTGTCAAATTCAATCCCTTCAATGGTTTCCCATTCCTCCACATAGACAGACATCTTATAATGACCTCTAAGGTTCTTTATTGTCAAACATCTGCCCCTTCACCAGCCTGATCACTGAACAAACTTAGCCTGTACTCTACCCTCATCTTTCTGTATCTCTCATAGTGGTTGTTGATGTTGTTTCAATGATGCATAAAATGATAAAATAAATAGTGCAAAATGGTCTTTTACTCCTACCTCAGACACCTTGTTCCACTCCCTGCAGTGTGGTAATTATCAACTTCATTTTTTTGTTTCTTACATAAACTTAACCAAATTATACACATTGGATTTTACATTGCTTTCCTTGCTTCACCTGTTCTTTTTTGTAACAGAATTGTGAATCTACTTCATTCTTTAAAATGCTATGTGACATAACATTTTCGATGCTTAGTCATTTGTTCACTTGGCCCCAAATGGACATTTTGATTGTTTCTATTTTTACTATTACTAATAATACTAAATTCAACATATATTTATATATATATATATGTGATTCTATTAGTCATATGAATTCTTAGATCTATAATTTCTCAGTGAAATGTAAAAGAATGCAACTTGATAGTGTTCTACATCATTCCCTAAGAAATGTTGTGTTATCTCATATCTTCTAAAACTCTGTGTGCCACCAGAATTTTAATTTTTGCCAGTATGATAAATAAAAGCATGGTGTTCCTATTTGCAAGAAATTTGAGAATAGGAAGATTGACAATACATATACATATACATACAAACAAACATACATACAGACATAAATAAAATAATGTCAAGTACTGGTGCTGTGAAAAGAAATAACAGAGGGAAATTAAGAGTGACAAGGATGCTAATGTGGCTATAATCAGGAAAGCATCTGAGGAGAGGATATGCAAACAGAAACAAAGATATGAGGGCACATGCTATGTGGATATCTGAAAGGAGCACATTCTATTTGAAGGCAGCACTACAGTTGGCCCCTTATGCACGGGTTGGGCATCTGCAGATAGGGAGGGCCAACTGTATTCTTTGTACTATGCCATTTTATATAAGGGACTTGAGCATCACTATGGATTTTGGTATCCAAGGGGGTGGGTCCTGAGACCATTTCCCTGGAGATATAAGATACCAAGTCATTACATGACTGTAGTTCAAATGCCTTGAGATAGGAGGGTGTTTTGGAATGTTTAAGGAAAATAAAGAGTAGAGAGACTGAAAAGGAGTGGCAATGGCAAGTGTGTTAGAAATTGATGTTGGCAAGGAAGCTATGGATCAGATATTGAAAGACATTTCTTTTTAAAATATGAGGCTTTTATCTGCAAAATACATTACAAATTATTTTCCTGGTTTGCCTTTGTTTTTAAACAATTTTGCTATACATACGTATTCAGTTTTTACCTAGTCAGTCTTATTTTATTGTTTATGGCTTAAGGGATTTCATTCTGAGAATATTAAATGGCCCTTTTTTTTCTTTTACTACTTTCAAAGTTCCACTACTTTATATTTAAATTTCTGCAACACCTGGTATATGTTTTGGCATACAGAGTGTGATAAAGATGTGTTTGTTTTCACACATGGCTAACCAGTTGTCCCAAGGATATAAACATATATAGATACATACATATATATTTTTTTCTTTTTAGTGAACCAGCTTTTCACCACTAATAGAAAAGCCAACTTTATTATATATTAAATACTTTTTAACAAACTATGTCACTGGATTTTCTATTTAGTTCAATTAATTTTTCTTAACACAAGAAGACCAAGTTTTTGAACTACTACAGAATTCTATTATTTGTTAATATATGACCAAGGTTCTTTTTTAGAGTTTTTCTACCTATTTCCACATGTTATTTTTCCAAATGATCTTTACAATTACCATGTCTACTTAAAAAATAGTTCATGTTTTTTAGTAAGTTAGCCATTTTAACTGCATGTTTACTTTAAGAACAAGCTATTGGTTGTAATTATGAATTATACTCTGTTTCTACATTGAAATTTGTGAATTTAATTTTCCTTCTCTTTATAAATTCATTTCTTTTGTTTCCCTTAGTTTACATTGTCATATTTTTCTACCTCTTTGAATTTAATATATAATAAGTTTTCTTGTTTAATAATTTTTCTTGTTTAATAATTTAAACATTAAACCTATAAAATAAATTTGAAGATATCTAAAGGATAGTTTTTCTAAACATGCTTATCTGAACCATCTGTCAAGCAAATTCTGGGTCCAACATCCAGTGAATGCACTAGTTTCTGATTTTTAGAACTCCTCCCCATTAATTCCTTCCGATAGTCAAAAGAGTCAATTTGTACACTATTTTTCTCATTTATTTTTAGGAATTGTGAAAAACCTTTCTTTCACAATTTTATTCAATGTAGACCACTAAGCAGTCTATTCCACTGTTGCTAAGAAGAAAAAAAACATGGCTTTAACTTGTTTAATCACCATCATTACCAATTTATGTTAAATACCTAATCGTTGTTCAGTGAATTCCCAAAAAAAGTTTAGTTTTACCCTATGTAAAAAGTGCAAACTAAGAAATTTCTCAGAATTTTCATGAGCAAAATTCATAATATAATCAGTGTTATATTTTTGCCTTTTGATACCACAAATGTGACTCTTGTTTTCCTTTTTGGAATTTCTTAGTTTGAAAAAATTATAGATTCACTGAAAGTTCAAAGAGTACAGAGAAATCCCATGTACCCTTCACTCACTTTACTGGTTACATTTTACACAAAAAATATAATATTTAACTAGGAAATGTAATAATAATAATAATAATGAAAGCAAATGCTATTCTTTTAATATATTTTCCACATTTCATATGTATCTTAAATGGTTTTATACCACATTAGTATTTGGATTAAAACAGAAAAACTGCTTGTTCTTCTAGAGTTAATTTTTCAATACGCATTCCTTATTGTTATTCCATTTATCTTTTTCCTTTTACATACCCCTACAAATATAAAATAGGTCTTTTTCTCTAGAGTGTAGAGTTTTTACGCACGTTATTTTATTTAATTTTAATTTATAACCCAACATTTCAGGGTTTTAAAGAAGAGGGTTACCTCTTTTCCTTCCCAAGTTGTATAACTGAAAGGCTTTTATAAAAATAGCAAACAATTTATCCACCTAATCTCAAATTGTGGAGATGGATAATATGGCAATGTGATTTAAAAATTGATCTTAGCTCTACTCAGCTGAGCATAAAAAACAATATATGACCTGCTAAAGGGACATGGTAAGCCTGCAGCATATGGTACATCACTGCCAAAGCTAGAAAAGGCTTTCAAAGACCTTTCTACTGAGGATGTAGTTTGCTATCTTCTGTATAAGCCTAGACAGACTTTTCCTTGACCTTGAAAATAGTAAAAGCATAATCAATGATCATCTAATAGCAGTTAGATGGACCTGTGTATGGTGTGCGCTTCCTGCTGAACCACAGATGATGTTTACCTCATCTGAAGAAGTCATACTGTCAGACAGTCCGTAAACAAAGATTTGTCTCTCTGGAAATGCCACAGACTGTAAATATCGAACTGGTCACCTGTGGCTATTTTAGAGTCCATTCACATTAAAAATGTCATACGCTAACTATAAATGTAATATATTTATGATTCTGCAAACAGTAGGATTATGATTTTTGGAAAAAATACCTTATGATTTGCCAGTAGGAGGCATTAAGACCGTATCCAAAACTGTGTATAGCTGTTAAAAAGGTCATTCTGAAGTAAAAATACCAACCTTTATGATTCAGAAAGAGAACTGTTTTGCATCAAGCCGAACAGAATATTTATATGCATATTGATGATTAAGATATGAACAGTATCATGGAATCAGACAAGGAGAAAAAGAAATCCAAGAAGGTTATCTGATCCAACCTTCCTTCTCCAACTGGGTGATTGTGAAACCCACAACATGGACAGGATATTAACTGGTGATGAATTCATTCATCAACTCAACAAATCTTTACTGAATACCTGTTACTTGCTAGGCACTGCATTAATGCCATGGATATAAATATATAAATATAAATACCCTGTTCTCAAAGAGTTCATAATCTAGAAAAGAAAGTAGGACATTGGAGTAATCAGAGTGAATTATTTCTGCCCTCTGAAAGAAATGTTTAAAGTACTGGTCATCTAAGTAGTGTTATTTTACCATGAGAAAATCAGATATGTTGCTAAAAATTCACTACTATTGCAAAAAAAAAAAAAAGAGTGTAAAAGACTGTGAAGGTCAGAAAAAAAATTTTGAATTGCAAGTCAAGTGGCACAATAAAAAAACAGCCACCCAAGGAAGATAAGCCATTGAAGAAATCCATAAGCATTATAAAGATCTCCCCAATAGGAAAATTGCAACAAAAATAGCTAAATTTCTAGAGATGCATTTGTTGAAAACTGTATATATAGTGCAAGCATTGCTAAATTACATCCAGAAAGTGAGAAGTCACAAAAATATTTACAAGTGCTGTGATACCCATAGATGGTTGTTCTGTAGTACAGATTAGGTTATGTTGTGCCTTAAGATGGGCCATAAAAACTAAAGCAACAACACAGAAATAGGTGAATGACACAAGACAGAAGGTCTCAAAGGGGTCAGAATAGGCTTTTCATCTGGCTGAGGTCTCACCAACATATTAATTCAGCAATATTGGAAGTTTGTTTTACATACATTTTCTTAATGCATACATCATATTTACAAAATTTGTACCAAGGGTTCAGTTATAATCACTAAAGCATTTTTGTTAGCATTAAAATGTACTCAGGCAAGGAAAATCAGTGTGGGCAAGGGGAGAGCTCATGCTGCCTTAGCAATCACCCTTCCCTCCATGAGGCTGGCTTCCAATAACCAGGTCTCATTGGGTATTATGTGTTCAGCAGTAAAATCTGTTTCTTTTCTTTTTTTTAATGGGATAGTGAGGAATAAGAATGGGAGAGGATGAATTGCTGATATGGTGGATCCAAGTGAAATTTATGATAAGGTTCCAGTGCACAAGTTAGGCAGACTAGAAGAACAGATCCTGTTATACAAGGATTTTCCAGGCTATTTTTCCCCCATTTATGTGTGCAGTACACTACAGATTCACACATCATCTTTGGATGAACTGTAGTTTTAAATAGCTCTTTTTTAAAGTGAAGGATGTTTTCCCATTACATAGGAAGACAGGAAATGAAATGATATGCAGAGCTCAAAAAGGAAAGAAATCTTTAGGGAATTACTTCAAAAGTAGGCTACAAAATAGGGGGACATTGGGAATAATTTCCTAGTTTGAGTAATTCTAAAGGCCAGAGACTGTCAAGGCTTTCCTTTTTCCCCAAAGTTTTCTTCTTTATAGCAACAAAGTAATGAAAAGATTGTGATGGATCACCACAACAAACAGTGCTTTATACAAAGTCCACTACGTATCTATATACTTAATAATAAAATATTGAAAGATACATTTTTATTGAAAAGCTCTGAAGTGAAAACAAATGACTGAATCCTGTGACATATTATATACAGTAATGAATAAGGTACTAAATCATCAAAATACACAGCTTGTTTTAATTATGTATTAAATCATAAAAGGAGTATATTTTAATGCTTTTCTCCACTGTTTTAATATAGTTAAGTAGATAATACATGTCTTTTCTTTTTATCCCATTGACTATGCCTAGTCAATTTTTCTTGGTCTTGTATTTAGTATTTCTTCATTACTGTTGTAATATGCATAATTTTAAATCAGTTCACTACCACCTTATGATTTAAATAAAATGATTTTTTTCTGCTCTCAATCTCTCTGTGCTTTACAAATTGTACACATTCTCTGGATTAAAGTTACTAAGTTCAGCTTTATGTGTATCACTATTCTGCTCAAAATGTTTTAATGGTTTTGTCACTTCCTAACACAGCATTCAAAAATGAGTATGGACTTCCTTTAGTGTGCATTGGTGGTATAATGGTGAGCATAGCTGCCTTCCAAAAATGACCCAACCCACCATTCCAAGTTTATTACTTAACTATTTCCTACATGTTCAGTCTACTCCTTTTAATTTGTCTACTCAATATCCCCAAAATGTTCATTGTCTTTCCCAACTATATGTTTTGTCTATGTTCTCACCTACCT
This sequence comes from Delphinus delphis, assembly GCF_949987515.2. Taxonomy (NCBI): domain Eukaryota; kingdom Metazoa; phylum Chordata; class Mammalia; order Artiodactyla; family Delphinidae; genus Delphinus; species Delphinus delphis. Next base: position 71,496,986 of record NC_082688.1, read on the forward strand.
TTTAGACTCAATTTATATTTGCAACAAATATTAACAACTCAGCTCAAATTCACACACTTATTATTCCATTACTTGAATTATTTAAATAAGTTGCAAGATTGTTTACTTAAACATGGTTTATTGATATTTTTAATTTCTTGAAATTTTCCTGATGGTACACAGTCCAAAAACAAAAGAAAACAAAGTTTTTCCAGAGTTCATGTTTTTGCTTCTGCTGCTCTTCCTGTTAAAAGAGGACACAGTAATTTTTAACTAAACATAGTTTAGTTAATAATTATTTGAAGACCTGATTCTAATCAGATCATAATACTGGCTCCATTGCATTGGAAAAAAAGAGAACATCTTGGTTTAATATTTTAAAAAAATAGAAAATCCTGCTTTACTTGTTTTTCAAAATAAATATGTTGGTATTTATTCTGCACTGTGTTGGTAGTCAAGAGCAGTTAAGAGCAAGAACATTAATTCACTGTATCTATGAAGTATTCCTAGGTTAAAAGGGGAGATGGCATGTAGGTAAATGAATAAAGCATAGAGCATGTGTGGTATTATAGACAGGTGACTAGAACACTGTGAAAACCAAGGAGATAAATAAGTGTCTGGTGGAGAGTATTGTGCTTACTTCCTTATCTCATCTACATTGCTATGAACTTAGAAGACTTGCAAACAATACTTGCAGATTTGTTAATTACATTTATAAGTTTTATTTTATACACGTCTTAAAACAAAAGAGGAAATCTTGAAATTCTTTCCTCTCAAGAGACTAACTATACCTACAGGAAGTCTAATTGTTCGGGTTACATATAAGTTTTTTAAAACACTGCAATTTTCCTAGGATTTATTATGTCAAACATAAAGGAGAACAAAATCAGACTTTGTAAAATGCATGGCATTTACACTGATTCATTTTCAGCCGGCTTCCTCTAGCTTGCTTCCAGTTGGCAAAGGAAGACATTTAAGACACTAATAAAGATGGTACTTATTTGCTGAATTTAAAATTCTGGTTGAAACCCTTGCACACTCATAGAACTCAAGAACTGAACCATTATATTTCCAGCTATAACTCTTCTCCATATAATATTGCACTATCTGATACAATATTTTGTATACCACATCATTAATCTCTATGAATCATAATCAAGACTTTAATAGAAATTAGATTACAGCATAAAAAGTATATATAAGTATATATATTAAATGTCTTAACATATCTTTTATGAAATTTGGATCCTTAAAATGATGTGAGTTCAGGTAGTGGCAAATTTTGTGGATTGCAATGTTACAGTGTTGAGAACAAAGAAAAAAAATGATGAAGTAACTTGTTCAGCTTACAAATGTTGGATACACAGCATAAAATTATGTAACCCATGTTGCAGGGTTTTTTTTTTTTTTCCTGAGGTAGAAATCCTTGGAACATGGGTCCATATGTCTTGTACCCTGACTTATACAGGACACATGTGAATACGCCATGTCCTGGAACCAAACCATTGCTTTTCTGCCTATATTAAGATAACTGATTTTCCCCTTAGACTCTTTCACTGGTTGGTTTTTAAATATTAAGCTAACCTTGCATTCCTGGAGAAAATCCAATTTAATCCTGATATATTTTTTAAGTATTCCTGGATTTTGCATGAGATATTTTGCACTGTATTCATTCGAGTTATTCATCTGTAATTTTTCTTTATGGAAATATCCTAGTCAGATTTTTATATTATTATTGGAAAGGTATTACTTCTGTATTTTCTGAAACATAATTTTTAAAATATAAATATGTAAATTTTATTGGAGAAGCTATACATACCTAAAGTTTTTTTTGGGGGAAAATGTTTTTATTTATGTATTCAATCACCTTAGACACAAGACTATTTAGATTATTTATTCTTGTGCTAATTTTATTAAGCTTATTTTTCTCGGAAATTATCCATTTCATCTAAATTGAAAAATTTGCTGTCATAAAGTGTCTCATATTATTGCACAGTTATCTTTATAATATCTGTAATATTTATAGAAATATCCTCTTTTAAATTCATGATACTGGTATTTATATCTTGTATCCTTTTTTTGTCAGTCTTTCAAGTTATGCATCAGTTTTATTCATCTTCTCATAGAGCCAATGTATCTATTTTCAGTTTTCTGTATTACATTTGTCTTAGTTTTGGATCACTCAGACTTTGATACAAGGTTTCAAATGCCAGTAGTTTATTTAGAAGATGAAGTAACCACCATTGTGGGTAGGAAAGTGAAAGGAAAATTGCCAAAAAGTATCTGTTATGAATCTTCGGGTTATAATTAATTCTACTGGAAACACTTTAGGAACCAGTATATACACATTCCTTAGAGTAATTCCTGCCCCCTTACCAAAGAATGAGGGAGCTGTGCAGTCTACATGTAGCATCAGTTATTGGTTGAGAACTTGTGAGAAATTGTTTCACAATATTTTTTCACATGTATGTTACATTTCAAAAACTTAAAAAAAATTAGTAGCAGTTATTGCTGAGTAGTGGATTATAAAAGATTATTATTTTCTGATTATTTATATAAAAACCAAATTTTCTGTAGTAAGTTTGTATTTTAGCACAGATTATCAAAAGCATAAAGTGTACCTCTTAAATCCATGGACATGAGAAATGTTGGTTAGTCTGAATTTTTGTTGATTCATATGTGTCAATCCGTATAAAAGCAAGCCTAATACACATTCCAACTTGCGTTTATCCATTTGGTTTTAGGTGTCCATTAGAGATTTCAGGTTCTTTTCTTGTGTCCAAATGCATAAGCCTACTTAATTGAAATGTGTGGTAGGTAATAATAAATAATACAGTAGGGGCCGCTATCATCTTCTAAGTTTTCCCATCATGCTGTCAATGTTACCCAAAGAAACATTAATGTCCCATAACTATGCAGCAGTGGAACATGGCGTGCCAAATCCCAAATCACAGAGCTTCAACTAAGCAAGCCATCTAATAACTGTCATTGTCATAATCTTAGTGTTGGGGTTATTTATTCTATTTTTCCATCTGTCAGAATTCTGTATAAACTATTTGGTTTCTAGGGTGGGTATTATTCCAATGCACAGCTGGCTAGAATTTCCCCCAAAGTTTCTTCCCTTAGAAACTTTTGCTTGTATTACCTGTTGTCTTCCTCTCTTCACTGAGGTCACTATTGGAATGTGCACTGTGATAGGCAAGGGAATTACTTTTCCTCCGTGAATTAGAATTAGATCTATAGATGAAGACCATGAGGTTGGGAGTAAAATCATTGTATCCTTGTGAATATAATTACCTATTACATTTTCAGCTCTATTTTGCATGCCTTGCAGTAGTTTTAAATATTATTATTCAAACTGACTAACTCAGAAGCACCCTCTTTGGTCGGATTTTTTTGAGAGTGAGAATACTTGCAAAATACTAAGTTGCTTCATAGTATATTCCTAACATTTTTTATCCCACAGGAAAGATTGGATTGAAAGCTTAGGTCAAATAGGTCAGCTTTACATGAAATAACTTACTTTTACCAGAAAAATTGATGCATGAATACCATTTCTGATGTCTGTGACCATCTTAAATGAAAAGGCAATTCCACTTGAAATGGAGGTAGTAAATATAAAAGTCCAAATCCCTAATTACCGGAATCATATTGTAGTATGTTTATGCTTTTGTCTATCAAGCAAGAATAGTTTTAAGCATGCTTTCATTTCATGTGTTAGAAAGCAGTATGGGGATAGTTCTTCCAGATGTCCCTCTCTTACACTCACTCTTAAATTAAGGTACATTTACTTAGGTGTCCAATTCAAGAAATCTCCCATGAGATCTAACCACGAGTATTGGTTACCTTAGTATATTTTTGATTAGTTTTTGTAGAAGATGCAGTATGGCATTTCAAAAGAAGTTTGCGTTACACTTAGATGATCAAAGTATATGTAGACATAAACTAAAAACTATTAGCCAGTATCTATTGGTACTATCTGTCTTTCTGTACACCACAAAAGATTTGTTAGCAGTAGGAAAGAATCAGTATAGGCTAAATTAGAGAGCTGATATATAGGTGAAATTAAGAAAGTTGTATACTGTGAATTAATTCATGTGTTTGTGCTTAAGTTCATGTTCAGCAATGATTTCAAGAAAGGTAAACCAATAGCAAAACACCTAGCATCTGGTCACTGATTATTTTGCAACAAAGATTTTAGCCATTAGGGGCCTGGGTAGTATAGATAAATTTATCAAGATAACATTAGCATAATTATTACAAAAGTAAGTTTGCCTTTTTTCATATACTTAAGATTCTTTGAAGGAGTTAATAAAATGCATAGCATGTCTGTAATTAAGACAGAGACTGTAATTAACTTAGATTTTAAGTGGCTTTTGTTGAATCTCTCTCCACAGGCTACCAAAGAAACCGGATGACCCTGGAATAAAATTCACTAATAAATTATAAAAGTAATTAAGGACTAGAAAACACCAAATAGTTATAAACAACCAAATCTGAGCAGATGGGAAAGCTAACACCAACACTCAAAATATCATGTGTATCAGGGTTAGATAGAGTTGTCAAATTTATTAAGTAGGATTGGGTGGAGAGACATGTTCATAGGAAAATGGCAACCATGATGAATATGTTGTACATATTTTAGAAAAGCAGGGAGAATTGGTATGCTTCATGAAATATTTATTGAGTGATGATCATGTTTCAGGCACAATGGAAGATGACACAAAGACTAATGACATACGGCTTTTGACATGAAGAGGCTCAGATTCCATACAGGTAACTTCAATAATAAGTACTATGATAAAAGGATACACAGAGAGCTATTCAAGTTCAGAGGAAGTGGATTTGACCCTACCTGATGTAAGGTTATCAGAGAATGCTTCCTGGAAGAAATGACACATGAACTTATTCTTGAAATATGAGTAGAAGGTGGTCAAGTGAACAAGTAGGAGATAAGGAGAAGGTATTTTCAGAGTGAAGTAAGTCAGAAAGAGAAAGACAAAATACCATATGCTAACACATATATATGGAATCTAAGAAAAAAAAATGTCATGAAGAACCTAGGGGTAAGACAGGTATAAAGACACAGACCTACTAGAGAATGGACTTGAGGATATGGGGAGGGGGAAGGGTAAACTGGGACAAAGTGAGAGAGTGGCATGGATATATATACACTACCAAACGTAAAATAGATAGTGGGAAGCAGCCGCATAGCACAGGGAGATCAGCTCGGTGCTTTGTGACCACCTAGAGGGGTGGGAGGGAGGGAGACACAAGAGGGAAGAGATATGGGAACATATGTATATGTATAACTGATTCACTTTGTTATAAAGCAGAAACTAACACACCATTGTAAAGCAATTATACTCCAATAAAGATGTAAAAAAAAAAAAGGAGAGGGTATTTCAAGCTGAGTTTTGACAGTGAGCACAGATAGAGAGCAGTGAAATGTCACAGGGCATGAAGGTTTTCAGTGTTACAGCTAAAGTAAAGTAGGGAGTACCATGAAGAAATGCCAAACATGTAGGCAGGGGTCAGTTTATGGTCAGTTTATGGTCAGTTTATGGCAGATTTTTTATTCTAAAGAAAGAGACTTGGATTTTATCTTGTAGACAATAAGGCTCCCACAGAAGCTATTTAGTAAGTTGAATCCATAGTCAGAGTTTCTTATTTGAATGATTACTTTGCCAGTAGAGCAAAACAGGAGAGGAAAAGTTGGTTTAGGAGGCTATTACATTGATTTGGATGATAAATAAGGGCTTGGCATAGTTAGAGAGAGTAGAGATGGAAAAAATATAGATTCAAGAAATATTTAGAAATTAGCATCATTAGACATAAATTTGGGTGTGAGAAATGAGAGATTAAAAATAAGAATTCAAGGATAATTGCCAGGAGAGAAAGTGCACATTTAAAGGTAAGAGAGAGAATTTTATCACTCTACCTACCAGCTTTGGAGAAGGATTACTGAGCAAAGTTTGGTGAGATACCTTCAAAAGTAAAGCCCTGCTGTTGAGAAAGTTGAGCAAGAAATAATACCTGCCTTTGAAGACTATATTGCTGAAACAGTGTTTTCTTGATACCAGAATGTTTGGAGCCTAGTAAAATAATTTCTCTCACTGACAATAAGTGTTGATTCTAGAAGTTTCATTCTATCTTATTTTTGACATTCAGTTAGAGGTTAAGACAAGATAAACTTCCAGTAAGAAAGGACATTGGATGGTTTTGAAAAATAATGTAGACTAGGACATTTTGTCTAGTTTTATAAACTCTACCTTTGCCCTAGTATGACACATGAACTTGTATGTATGTATGTATGTATGTAAAGTTACTATATCCCATGGGTCAATACTGAGAAAAATCCACAGAGTAGAAATAGTCTGCTAAAACATGAGGTCTTTGCAGAAATGGGATATATCTCATGCATCTTTTACCCACAGCACCCCACATGGTGTTTAGTACCTAGTAGGAACACAAATAATGAGATCTAGATTTAATTGAATGACATTAAAATAAAGCTGTTTTACTAATTACTTTCACAGATTAAGCTTGCAAAATGCATTACAAGGCATTTTGGTGCAGAATTTTGATGGCTGAAATCATTACTTGAATTGCTTCTAACTGGGTTAAGCAGGAAATACTTTTTTCAAATAGCACCATATTACAAAGATAGAAGGGTAAGCTCATAAAAAATTTTTTATATCAACCTAGAAGGACCATAGGCCCTAATTATCAAGGAGACAGCCCTGTTCATGTCTCTCTCAAGATGGTACTAAGGCTTAATATTGCTAAATTCTATCCTGCTCAGCCACAATTGGCTTTACCCTTAATGTGGTCCCTGGCTCTTTTTCCTCTTCTGGTATTTATACATTACTGCCCATGATGTTGAATCTTGTTTTACTACAAAATCCTTTTTTAAGCTCTGCAGGTTGCAAACATACCTCAAGTAGATTTTCTACAGTAAGGAAAATTAACATTTATTGCACACCCAGTATGTGCCAAAAACTGTGCCAGGTGTTTTACATAAATGTACTTAATATTCACAGTATTCTATAGGGTAAGTGGTATTATTATTTATTTTATACATGTGAAAACCAATGCTCAACATTCCAACATCTCACAGATATAGAGGTACAGATGGAAAAGCAACATGGTTCTTCAAGCTTTAAAAGCCATGGGCTTTCCCCTGAACCATGCAGTCTAACAAATGCACATTTGAGGAGCTTTCCTGTCTTCCATGTGTTAAACTCTAAATAAATGGATCACCCTGGTATAGTCTCCATGTTTTCAGCTTTAATTTCCTAAAATAATAGACTTCACCTATTCAGTACTTCTCTCTTTGTCTCACTTTCTCATATCCCTGAATACTGACACCACTGTCCATTGTATAATTGTATTCTTCAGTCATCCCTTGAACTTGGTTTACCTTCAAGTCTCTCCTGAATTTAATGTCCACTATCCTCTTAGCTGCATTTTCTTCTGGCCTACTACACTCTCAAACTGCTCTCATGATCCCTGAGTCTCTCTTTTCTATATGCTACCCCTACCTTGTAGTCATTCCTCATACTCAGTCAGCCAATCTAAACGGAGTAATAAGATTCTTCTCCCTGCTGCTTAGCCTCACTTCCTAGCAGGTCACCTCTACCTCCATCATCATTTCTGAAATGCATGCAGTTCCACAAATATACCCCATTATTTCATCTCACTGTACTTTTGTTTATGCTACTGTCTTTGCTTGGAGTTTTCCAGTCCTACCCTATGGAGAACACCTGTATCATGACACTTCCAGAGGATAAAATACTGTATTCAAGCCGCTGATTCTAGGGCATATAGCAGCTTTGTTAAATGTAAGATATATGTTAAGCAAAGCTTGAAACCAGAAGGAAGATATAGAATAAAACTTACGCTGTTTTCAAAACAATGGTTCTGCTTTCAACTGACTACATCCCTCATACCACAGCCCATTAGGTGAAGGAGCTCTGTGGTGGTTTGTGCTTTCTCTACCCTCTAAGATTATTTGATGGTTAGGGTTTATGCTTTCGGTACTACCACTGCTGACCTGATTCCAAGTAAATGAGAGAAGATTAATTTTGGGAACTTTTGTGCTTGTGTATCTTCCAGTACTCATTTCTCTCCATTTGCTTTAATTTTAGTAAAAGCATCAGCATATAAAGAAAAATATGTAAAAATAAGCCTAATTTCTCCCCTTTTAAAAAAATAAAAATACTGAAAATACCCTGGGTGTCCATGAAACTGCATCTGAGGGCTCAAGCTGCAGTGCTAGGAGTGACAAGTGAGCTTTATCCAGGGCTATAGCTTCCTTTGAAGATCAAGCACCCAGCTGATACACTTGGTATCATTTTAGATGTGGCTGGGGTTCCTCTCCGGTTTTAAATTCTGTTAAAAATCCTAGCCAAAGGTGATAAACTGATTCCAATTTAGCTTCTTCTTTAAACAGAATCTAAGCCCAGAAATGAAGCCAGCCACACCTTTGAAGTGCTGTTGAACATGGCAACTGAGTAGGGGGTGGGAAGAAGCAGAGCGAGAGAGGTGTGAATGGAGCTGAGTTTAAAAAGAACCATAGGACTTGGGTTGCGTTTGCTCAGCCTCTGGGTTGTTCAGGTAAGGAAAAAATGTCATTAAAAATAGCGGGGGACCATCAAAATGGTTTAAACAACACATACCCTGGGATTTTCCATAGCCAGGCTAAGCACTTTAGATTCAGTTCAGGTTCTACACTGAAAATAGAAAGGTGCAGAAAGTATCTGTGCCTATGACTTATAAAGCATTGATTTTTTTTAAAGATGTTATTGCCAGGTACCCAGTTTACTTCCAGTTTATCTTTTGTAGTGACTTCCTAGCAACTAGCTCTATCAAAATTTCTAAGTCATTTTATGGTGTTGTCCAAAAGCTTCAAATATATTCTCCAGAAACACTTTTCCAACAATGTAAAATTTCTAATATTGGATGTTATTTCAGGAAATTGAGGCATGGCACGTTCATGATTGCTTTGAAAATGCATATATTTCTGGGAGAGATAATAGTAATCCTTTAACACTTTAGAATGACTTCCTCACAGATTAGAAAACAACGACTTGACAAAATGTTCAGAAGGACGGGGATGGGGGCAGGAGAGTTTTGATTTATGAGGGGACAGAAAGAAGATTGATGAGTTAAAAGATGATCTAGTACCACAGGAGTTTTGTAGATGGAACAGGAGAAATCAGGATACCACAGAGGAGTCTCAATATGTGTAAATTCCTGTGAATATTTGTGTGCTCATAGGTAGTAGAGTGAAGTAGAATGGAGAAATGAAACAGCAGCCTAAATGAATTGCTTCTGATTCATTTTGCAAAATTATTTGTGTTATATGTCTGGAGACAGCAGCTTTGTCATGTAACTCTTCAGGCTCTCAGTTTTCCCAATCTATAAAACCAGAGCATGGGACTATTGGACTAAATTATGTGTAAAGTACCTTTTGGGCTAAATATATATATTTAACCTACAGTTATATAATAATAATATATTTGTATAAGTTATTTAAATTAATATATAATTAAATTAAAATAGTATATATTTAATTCAAAATATATATAAATATATATTTAATTCATGTAGTCCATACATTGTGTATATATATATCTATTAAATATATACCTATTGAATAGATATAGATATATATTTGTTCCATTTCCAGCTCTAATAATAACTTGCTGAATGACAATAGAGCAGTCATTTACCACCTCTTGTTCTTAGTTTTCTCACCAGCAAAAGAAAGAAATAGACTCAAGGACCCTTAAGTGCCTTTTCATCTCTAATCTATCATGAGTCTGTATTTTCTGTAAATGGTTAAATTTTCCACATATGGACTGCAAGAGGAGCAGTTGTGCTTCCCTGTGTTTTATAGATTCAAAAGTGGCCCAATGTGGTATCCAGGCAGTTAGGCCCCTAGATTCATCTGAAACCCCAATTATGCCCCTATGGCCCTTCCCACAGACCTACATGAAATTGTTTTGCTTCCTTTCTCTTCACACAAACAACCCCCACTCCATTTCTCTCAGATTGCAAAGGACTATGATGCCTCCAGAGCACTTTCTACACCAAAGCACCTACACACAGACATCTTGTTTTCTTTCATAGTCACATCCCTGATATAGTCACATGCCTAATATTTTTTTTGGATGATATCTAGGAATTCTCTCTCTGCTCCCTTTTTTTCTGAGGGAGGAATTAATAAGAATTTCTCCTCCTTCACTACCAAAGTAGTCAGTATAGGACACTCCCTCTAAAATTAATGGCAATTTTTCCTGATGGTATCGTTAGTGGATGCAATACAAATAAAACTCTCGACTACTCCAGTGACCCTTATCTCAAGTGGATCATTTCTTTACCCAGGAAATTACAGAGAGGTGAATCCCATCTCAGTTTATCTCCTGTTCTAAGTAGAAAGACTCTCCCTTTCAACAGGGAGTAAATGATCTCAGTACATAAAAGAATGCCATCACTTATTATTGGATTGTCTTGTCTTTCTGAGCCCTGAATTCAAAACCTTTCTGTCCACAGGAGCATATTAGTTTTCCGTGCTGTATAAAAGAGACCACAAACCTAGTAACTTAAAAACAACACATATGTATTATCTCACAGTTTCTGTAGCTCAGAAGAGTACAGCTTAGCTTGGTTCTCTGCTTCAGTGTCTTATCGGGCTGCAGTCTAGGTGTTATTGGCGTTGCAGTCTCATCAGAAGCTCAACTGGGGAAAGATATGTTTCCAATTGCTCCTCAGTTCTTGACAGGATTCATCCCCTTGTGGTTGTAGGACTAAGAGTTTCCCAAACACACTTTTTTTTCTGGCTGTTGACCAGGCTGCTTTCAGCTCCTAAAAGCTACCTGCAGTTCCTTGTCACAAGACCCTCTTTCTAGGCCCTCTCACAACATGGTAGCTTACTTCTTCAAGCCCAGCAACAGAGCAAGAGTCTCTGACCTCAGGAATTCCCAGTCCCATTTTTGAGAACTTGCAACTATCAACAACAGCAAAAAGTCATGCCCACCCGAGGTAATGTTCCTTTGATTAATTCAAAATCAACTGATGTAGGACCTTAACCACATCTGCAAAATTCCTTCACATTTGCTGTATTCTCTTGGGTAGAAACAAGTCACAGTTCCTGTCTACACTCAAGGGGATGGGATTAGACAAAGGTGTGGATATCATGAGCTGGGAAATTGGGGCTTTTGGGGGGAATCTTAGGGTTTATCTGCCATAAGAAGTATTTCTATTCCATACGTATGTCAGATGAGTGCTCATTATTGACCTATTAACAAACTACTCTGTTGTTTTATAGGGGAAAATAATTGTAATTATACAAGATTGAAGCTTGTTTGTGAGCAATGGTAGGGAAATAGCAGGTGATCATTGCTTTCACCTCCTGTTCATATGGCTTTAGAAGTAACTGAATTGTATAACCGAAGTAACTGGTGTCCTTTAAATATCATAGGTTTTTTTGTCTGTATTATGAATATTTCATTTTGTATAAAACTTTTATCTTTCAAAGTGTTTTTTATGTGTGCTCATGTGATTAACAGTGATAGTTTGTCTATATGTTAAGTGTAAGAGGGACAATAATATTTTATCATGACTTAAAGATTTAAATATATATAAAATCAGTGAGTATCTAATTGTGATTGTCTGTGTGTACAATCACACAGGAAGCACACAAGTACCTTCCTGTGTGCCTGGCACTGTGTTAAGTACTTTGTGTATTAGCAAATCAAATTTACACAACAACCATTTCAGCTAAGTAGTGCTATAACAAATTTTAAAGACAGGGAATCTCATGATTAGGTGAGTTAAGTAACTTGCCCATGGTCATTTTGAGTCAAGATATAGGTAGAATCTGGGTTCAAGTTCAGGACTATCTGACTCTAGCTATCACCCGCATTCTTCATTATTGTACTATAGTAACTTGTGATGTATACTATTTTCTCCATTTTTTAGAAGAAGGAAATTGAGCTCCTGTCTAAGGTTAAAGTGTCTTTCCCACTTGCTTGCAGACTACTTCAGGGCAAGGAGTCTACCTTGGTCACCTTTGCATCCTCATCCTAGCACACACTAGTCAACATGTGCTGAATGACTGAAGTTGACCAAAGTCAAGGCTTTAATCCATCTCTGCTTCTTTCGAGATTTTGTATTTTCCCCTTCTAATCTGTGTCTTCCCAGACCTTGCTCTTAAAGTAAAAAATGTCACCTTGAACAATCTGTAATTTATCCAGTGGATTAGGCTTCAAGTCTTTGAATCCTTGCTTTGCTAGCATGTTAAAGGAATTGATGAATTTTGGGGAGAGACTTTTCTGGGGGAATAAACTATTTTGCGAGCACTTAGTAAGCACATTAACTCCTTGAGCCTGTGTGAATAGTACTTAAACTGAGCAAATGGTGCTCTAGTGGCCTCCATTCTAATGAATTTCCCAAAAATGGTTGACTCACCTCATCTGAAAAGATCATTTGGTGAAATGATTTGAGCCACTCAGTGGGAGAACTGATAAAAATGCAAAGTGATTGAAATGTAAGAAAAACATTCTGAACTAAAGAGAGTGACCTTTTATGAAGTTCAAGTTCTTCTCTAAGGAAATTCAGCTATTAATCTAAAATTGTTGTACACATGGCTAAGAACAAGGTGCTAAACTGTTGCTTAGGGCATACAGTGTGATTACCTTAAATATGAGATAAAAAATGGTCATTTTAGTTAGTAAGTTTATTATTATTTTCATATTCTCTGTTATGGCTGTAATAACTATCCATTCTCAAGCAGAGAATTAAGGGGCTGAATTTACTAGTAGTCAAAAGCAACATTCTAATGTCAGATTTACAATGATAGACTTTTTTTTTTTATCAGTTTTGCATTCCAGTACACAGAACTAGCAAGATCTTTTTCTTTCAAACTTCCAACATGTCAAAAATATCCTCTTGGCACTCCCCGCCGGCTGCAGCCTGACACACCGCGCGGCCCCCCAGTCTCCCCGGCCCCCTCCCCCAGGCATGACCCAGGGCCTCGCCTCACTATGGCAGCAGCACGGCACAGCACCCTTGACTTCATGCTCGGCACCAAAGCTGATGGTGAGACCATTCTGAAAGGCCTCCAGTCCATTTTCCAGGAGCAGGGGATGATGAGGTTGGTGCACACCTGGCAGGACCATGGCTATTTAGCGACCTACGTAAACAAAAACGGCAGCTTTGCCAATTTGAGAATTTACCCGCATGGATTGGTGTTGCTGGACCTTCAGAGTTATGACAGTGATGCGCAAGGCAAAGAAGTTGACAGTCTTTTGAACAAAGTAGAAGAACGAATGAAAGAATTGAGTCAGGACAGTACTGAGCGGGTGAAGCGATTACCACCCATAGTTCGAGGAGGGGCCATTGACAGATACTGGCCCACTGCAGATGGCCGCCTGGTTGAGTACGACATAGATGAAGTGGTGTATGATGAAGACTCACTTTACCAGAACATTAAAATTTTACACTCAAAACAATTTGGAAATATTCTCATCCTCAGTGGGGATGTTAATTTGGTGGAAAGTGATCTGGCGTATACCCGGGCCATCATGAGCAGCGGCAAAGAAGATTACACTGGCAAAGATGTACTGATTCTAGGAGGCGGAGATGGGGGCATATTATGTGAAATAGTCAAACTGAAACCAAAAATGGTCACTATGGTAGAGATTGACCAAATGGTGATTGACGCATGTAAGAAATACATGGGAAAAACATGTGGTGATGTCCTAGACAATCTTAAAGGGGACTGCGATCAGGTTCTCAGAAGACTGTATCAGAAGACTGTATTCCAGTACTGAAGAGGTACACCGAAGAAGGGAGAGAGTTTGATTATGTGATTAATGATTTGACAGCTGTTCCAATCTCCACATCTCCGAAAGAAGATTCCACATGGGAGTTTCTCAGACTGATTCTTGACCTCTCAATGAAAGTATTGAAACAGGATGGGAAATATTTTACACAGGGGAACTGTGTCAATTTGACTGAAGCCCTGTCACTCTATGAAGAACAGCTGGGGCACCTGTATTGTCCTGTGGAATTCTTGAAGGAGATCGTCTGTGTCCCTTCATACTTGGAATTGTGGACACTGTTTGGAAGAAAGCTAAACCTTGAAAATCAATTTCCCCTAATCATGTGTGCTGCAAATAGCCTTCCTGACCTTCATATGCTGTACATGACGTCGAAAGGAGTCAGGCAATTAATTGTGAATTCCTTCAAGTTTCCTTTTTTAAATTATTTTTTAATTTAAAAATCAAATGGAAAATGTATATTTTGATGAACTAGAGTTATTTTTTTGAAGGATGATTAGACAGCACAGTGAAGGCTGCTAAATGCACTGAACCTCTAGAATGTGATTTTTGTTTTTGTTTTTCTATGTGGGCTTTTTTTGTTTCTGTTTTGGTAGACTTCGAATTTGATTGTTTGGAGGAATGAACATCATTGTTTTCTTCTGGAGGGAAGCTCTTGACGGGAGTTCCTTTTCCCCCCAAATTGACATAGGTATTAAAATTTGGTGCTTATAAGGAAAGACTTTTAAAAATGAATAGCAATGCTTCGATTAAAATTACAAATGAGAAAAAAAAAATCCTTTTTCTTGGACTTCCCTGGTGGAGCAGTGGTTGAGATCCCACATGCCGCGGAGCGGCTGGGCCCGTGAGCCATGGCCGCTGAGCCTGCACGTCCGGAGCCTGTGCTCCGCAACGGGAGAGGCCGCAACAGTGAGAGGCCCGCGTACCACACACACACACAAAATCCTCTTTCTTTTCAAGGTCTTGAAAGCCATATGTACTTATCTTATTAGTATTATAGCACACATCCCAAATGCTCCTCACACCTCCTGCCCCAGCCCTAACTCTGGCTGTCTCTTCAGTTTACAGTAAAATTAAAACGAATCCAAGCTACTTTGTTCATCTTCGCTGAAAATTATTTTTTGTTAAATGTTACCTAAATTAGCCCTAGTTTTTGTTCTCATTTATATACCTGAAGCTCTTGTAAGTTTCCTTCAAATTATTATTTAGCTACAAATGTGACCACTTTTACCTGCTCCTTGGAATATTTTTCATTGGTTTCTTAGACAGAATAGTGCATTATCAGTGCTAGTGAATAAACACTCTGTGAGAATGAGGTGAGTCAGCATAATCACGTGCTACTTTACTGATGAGTAAGCCAAGGTAAAGAGAAGCAGTGATTCTCCCAGTGTCAAACGTGTCAGCAAAAAGAAAACTTAAAAACCTGAGCTCATGAATTGTCGTCCAATTGCTTAATGTTCTGAGCCAAAATGCTTCTCTTTAACATCTAAAATGAGTTATTTCCACACATCTCTAAATACAGCAGTAGTTGAGTTAGAACCTGCTGTCTTTTTGTGGGACAGATTTTAACATGATTTTGATGCCAGATATGTTGGTGCAACCTTCTCATCAGAAGAAATACTTCACATTAACAATCAAAACTTACATTCTACAATGTTTTTCTAGCTCTTAGAAGCCATAGGTTTCTGAACAGACACACCAAAGGCTACCAAACTGTGTAGGGGAGTAAGGGGAGGAAAAAGAGAAGAGAATAAGGGATAAGAGATCACATATTTTGTCCTTATACTCTTTCAATGAGAGATGCTCTTGAAGTTTTCGATATGAGAGTCTTCCATTGGATTTCTTTTGACGGAAGAACTCCTATGTTCAGAAAATATTTGAAAGCTAATGATGCATACTGAGGTATAATATTTTTTATATTTTATTCTGACATCTTAAAACGTTTATATTATTTGTATAGATCTAGAGACCATAGGGATCAAGGGGAATTCAATCTGTAGATTATAATGAAAATGGGACATGTTATAAGGGAGAATTTCTTATGAAAATATGCAACACTCCTTTAAAATTGCACTAACCAATATAGAGATGACCTATACAATTTTCAAATTTGAGCAGCCAGTAGAAAATAACCCCCAAAAGCCCTCTGCATGTTAGTATCCAGCCAACCGCGATTAAGGAAACCAGTGTTATTAAAAGGAAAGAACAGTTATAACTATAAATTAAGAAAATCATGCTGAAATCTGAGCCTTAGAGAGAAGATTGTAGTCATTCATTAAATCAATTCATCAATACCTAAAGGAATATTTATTGAGTCTTACTGTGGAACAAGTTGCTGTTCTAAGCTCTAGAGATAGAGCTTGAGCAAATATGCAACTGCTGGCTTTGTAGAGTTTAGGTTGTGTGGGGAGAGAGGGCAAAGCATTGGAAAGTGGAGAAGACAGACATTAAACATATAGTCCTTATAATAACTAGGTATATCATCAACATAAGCTCCAATATCAAGGAGTATATATCAAACAGCTTTCAAGGACCTTATAACATAACACAAATCTTGTAACCATGCACACAAAGACCAGTGCCTCAGAGACAAAGTTTATGAGGATTGTAGGCCTGGACTTTTCTCCTTCATCTGCCATAACCCTACCTTCACTTGGAATTGTACTGCCTATACTTGTTTTCCCCTCTAGTTTAATTCCTTACAGTGTGGTATATAGTCGATGAACTTTTGTTAAATACATGAATGAATTAATATGAAAAAAAATCAAAGTATATGCCCAGTCCCTCCTGATAAGTTAGTACTTTCCTAATGATTAATTAATTAGAATAATGTGCTGTTGCCTTTTTCATGCAAGCTATCAGGAAGCTTATACTGGCATTTTGGTTCAACCACTGGAATTTGGCTAATAAGATTTCTTTTAGCCTTTTTATTTTCCTCACCCTATTTACTTCTTGGCTTTTTTCCTTTTGCCCTGTATCGTATGATTTTGGCCTTACTCTTCCTGAATTTATTTAAGTAAGCTTAATTGAACAAATTTTGAAAGCAGACATGTTGAAAATCAATAATATTATTTAGGAAATTCAGATAGTGGAAAATAAAAACATTGAATTAGCACATATGTTTAATCCCCAAGCATATTTTCTTTTTCTTTGTCAGGAAATAAGTTGTAAATTTTAGTTTTGCAATGAGGGGAAAGGAACAAAAGATACAAATAATTGACTTATACATAAGCTTTCTTTTCCTGATTATAAAAACCAAAAAAAAACAATCATTACTGTGGAAAACATAATAAAAAAGGAAGAAAAGCAATACCATTTCTAAAATTTTTAGTATTTCCCTCTGGTTATGGAAAGAGAGAGATGCATATTTTGAACTTATATTGTTAATAGTTTGAGACAGATTACTTTTCATTGGAATGTATCATAAACCTTGGCTAAAGCCTGTAAAACTTTTTTAAATATTACTTTTAGTGACTGCATCTCATCCTAGCTTACTGAACACTCTCCTATCATCATCTGTGTAAGTTGTTTTAGTTTTTTAATTGTGTATTCCTAGGATTGAAAACTTAGGTACAATGATCTATCCAAATTTTTTTGCATCTTTTATTTCCTTTGGGATTCTCCTGGAATTAGAGGGCCAACATATAGGGTATTTTTTTTTTTTTGAAGATGAAGAAGGTAGTCCAGATGAAATATCTTTTTACATCTCTCTCATTGCCCTATAACTTTCCTATCCTAGGAACTGATTCACATTTGTCAAAACCTAAAGCAACTGACCTCAGATATGATCAAACTAATGAAAAGAAACACGGCACCACCATTATCTTTTTTTTAGAATGCTGTGCTTTCATTAGGAAACTCTTAGGTTGTGCCAGCATTAGTTCTTACAACAACAGTGTGTTGATAAATCATATTTAGCATAAGGTTAACATCTCCCAACACACACATTGGCCTTTTTCATATGTGTTAACACTGTGTGAACTCCATTTATTGAGTGTCTTCTCTGTTTAGAGAGCTGGAGAATTTAAGGCATTTTAAATGTTCAGTGTTGTACTGTACCATCATTTATGTACTTGTTTCACATCTTTATTTAAGACTGTCCCGGGGTGTTGCCAACTCATTCATTTTTATTTTAGTCACTTAAATATTTATTTACCTCCCAAATTGTACTGGGAACTTTTCTATGTACTAGGTATATAGCTATGGAAAAAAAAAAAGTTAATTCTGTTAAAGTGTTTGGAGATTTTGTATAAAAAAGTTACTCAAGCAATTTAAAAAATTAATTATAGAACATAATAAATAATACCCTTTGGAGGATAAGAAAAAAGTAATAGAATAATAGAAATACTAATGAAATTGATGATGAAATATTACATCTCCTGTGACTAATAAAGCCAGCAACAGTTCTATTTTGAAACAAAAAAAGATTGTCTAGAGTCTATAAGGTCTTGCGGAAGTCACCCAGGATCATGAAAATAATGACATTGTCAGTGATACAATAATATTTTATTCAAAGTTTCCTCACTCAGGCTGTTGGTAAATAGATAACATAATGTTTAAAAGACCCATAATTAGAATAAAAAAATATATTGTGAAACCTTTTTTGTAGTGCTTTACAGAATATAATTGCTGCTCTAATTTTCATGATGGTGCACGTGTTTTGAACACCTCACTTCACTATGCAACAGAATTTTAATTTTTCAGAATTTAATTATTCTGATTGTTTAATCTAGTAAGTTAGACCAGGAGGTATTATGATGAAAATCTGTGATAGACATGGGGATGCACTACCCAGATCTCATTTCAAGGAAGAACTTGCTGCCCAGCTACACAGAGAAAAGTCAGGAGATAGCCTTCAGCTTTCTGCAACTTCTGGGTCTGCCTCAGCTGCAAAGACCACTTTGCTCAAGGGCAAGCCCACCCCAAGGCCACCTGCCTCCAGTGACTGAGTGAGATGATATACAGGCTCTGCTTTTTCAACCAGAAGTGAGACTCCCTCCAAAGCTCACTGGATGGCTGGCTGAGGCACATTACAGTTTGACTTGTTTCTCTCACTAATCCTGCTTCTGCCCAAGCCCTTCACCAGTTTCGATCTCCTATAAACATCTTGCACCCGAAACTCCATATCAGCTGTGCTTCCAGAGAACTCAGCCTGGGACAGTGACTGACCTAAGTTTTAAACGAACATCTTAACATGACACAGTAGTCTAAGGTAGATGTCTGAACCCCCATGCAGAAGGAGCAGTTTCTGAACTACCTCAAGGGCCTTGATATACTAGAATTGCATCACAAAGAAAACACCCATTGCAAAGGGTGCATTACAGGGATCAAATACAACTTTCTGAATTTTATAAAAGCTTACAGAGTGGGATAATTTCTGTATCCCATAAAATGGCACATGTAAAATGCTCACCTGTGTCCTGAACATAAGAAGTTATTTCAATCACTCAGTAAATAATTCTGGGTTTCAGGCCCTGCCTCTAGTACTTACTAAGGATGCAAAGGTAAATGTTAGGCCATTCAAGGGAAGAATCCATACACAGGTAACAAGACTAAAGGTTTTGTGGGTGCTCAATATGTGTTAAAAACTGAATAGCAAATAAATAAATAAACAACAAACAAACCTGAATAGCAGAGAACTGTGAAGGAGAAATTAATGTCCCCTAAGGTTTCGAGTTTCTGTGCTAAAGGATATAGCTAGAAAGGAGCCCTACCAAGCAGAAGTCACAAAAGGATAATAAGAATAATACATGGTGTCATATCTGCAGATTACTAAGGATTACTTCACAGTTTTTTTCAATTTACACAATTCTTTCTCCCATGAGACTTGTTCTCCTCAAACATAAGCACATTACAAAATAATCATTTAAATAAGTCACTCTGGAGTCTTGCTGACACAGGAGAGGATTTATGTAAGGTTTCAAACTGTTCTTTTTTATTCCTGATAGGGACACACTAATGGGCCAGTGTTGTGTCTTAAGAAGCCCAAATCCATTCACAGGCATAAAAAGTGTAAATGCCAGATCCAGATGAGACATGGGAGTGTTTGGGGGAATTTGTAGATTGGCAAAGACTTAGAACATATAGCCACTGTCCAGGACCAGCTACATAAATTGCAGGGCCCAGTACAAATTGAAAATTCTCCATGTTCAAAAATGGTTAGGATTTCATGACAGCAACTGGATAACATTAAACCAAATGTGGAGTCTTGTGCAGTACATAGAAAAAATAAAGCAGCATTGCCACTACCCTTCTCACTTAGTGGTGGAGAGGCCAGGTTTGTTTTGTCTGCATGCTATAACTGACATAGAATAAGCACTCAACAAATATTTGCTAAGTGAATAAATTAAAATGCTGACTACAATTTATCTTTTACCTGTCACACACAACCAATTAGTGAAAGGGGGTCTCTTTAGATAGCATCATCCTCCTAATGATACCTGAATTTTCCATGGTGCTTTAGACAATGCTTGTGGCCCTCAAGTTCCCCTGGTCCAGTCTGTTCTGATCTGATCTTGCTTTGTTTTGTAACCAAATCAGAAAAAAATTGTGTGTGTGTGTGTGTGTGTGTGTATATATATATATATATATATATATATGTTTATATATAAACAAAGTATTTTGGCCAGTTATGAAAATACATGCACTACAAAATAAAATAGAAATATTAACAACCTTAGAATTAGAATAATATAGATGGAAACATAAGACCAGAGAATAAGGTAATATGCAAGCATAGTCCATAAGAGCCTATGTAGTAAATAACTAGTATACATACTTGACTGAGATTCCCAAAAATCAAAACAAAGAAATATATGATTAACTACAAAATTCTCATAGTTTATAGGAACAAAGTTGTAATAATTATATTGAATAAGCAGGACTTGTAAGTTCACTTGTAAGCAACATGTTGTTTTCTTTTGTTTCTTTTTTTTTTCCTGTGGGGCAATTTCTTTCTCTTCCCCTGAATGAAATTTGGGACAAGTCTCATTAATTTTGAATCACTACCAGGTCATAAAAAGTCCCCCAGTCAGTAATTTAAAGGACTAATAGAGCAATTGAAATGCCTAAAGGAATCAACATGTCAAATTTTCCAAAAGTTAAAGCTACTCCTCTCACTAATTTGTGCAAACCGTAGGTCAGCGCCACACTGTGGAAAAGAGGGCATGGTTAGCTTCTGCTCCCTTTCTCTGCCGTGTGTGTGTGTGTGTGTGTGTGTGTGTGTGTGTGTGTGTGTGTGTGTCTGTGTGTGTGTGTGTCTGTGTGTGTGTGTTTCTATTCTTCATCATGCTAACAATGGTCATTGATTCTTCCAGACAGTTTTTCCCTTAGACCCAGCAATGGGAGCTCTTACTCTGGATCCTGTGCTTTACAGAGTCCCATTATTCGCTATCTCCTAGTCTTGTCCAGCCACATGGGACGGAGAGATTATCCAGAGCAAGGAGGAATACTGTTTACGAACCAGCATTCTCTAGCCTCACTATGCTAGAAGTATGCAGGACCCTGTTATTCTTTGCCCAAATGATGCCAAGCCTGATCCCATGGTCTGTGCAGGGCTCTTCCCTAGGGGTAGCCCTCCTAAGAGGGCTGCTCTGCTGCTGTGATCACACCTTAGATTGGGGGGTGGCTGCGGTCCAGTTGTCTGTAGCAGTGAGGATGAAAGATGGACGTTTGGTCTTGGGTATTTGTATGTGTATTTGTGAGATTCCTCATGGTGCTGAAAGGAGCTGGGGTCAGATAAGAAGAGAGACAGGCTATATGCTTTCCCAATACATCAGGAGACCAATGGTGGGCTTTCTATATTCTGCCAGTTTCTAGCAATGGACTAAAAGGATATTAAGAATTCTAAATTCAACTCTGGTCCCTCATATATTTAAGAGTGTATATTTGTCAGTTAAAATAACAGAACATATTTTATCTAAGAGCTTTTTCCTTTAATTCATAGAAAATTCTTTAGACATATGATGTTTCTTGGAACCCTTAAATATTAGAGGTAAATCTAGTTTCAGGATCTGTTGAGGTACGGATGCTGGACAAAAGGAGAGAAGGACAAAGAATTTCTTACTTGACTAAAGCTGTAGTTATGTGTCAAGCTCTCTGAGTCTCACAGGTGTTTTAAAATGATTCATTTTCTTGTGGGACATTTTGTGGGTTTTCAGAACCCTTGCATTGCTGGAGAAGGGACATATGTATTATAGTCAGTATATTTATTCTTTCATTCAAGAAATATCTAAGTTACCTTGCTCCTTGCCCCCTATGCAATATTTTGGGTCAGTCTCTAAGACAGCCCCATACCAGCTTTCTATGGTATGTAGTCTACATCTGGTCCACAGGAAGCTTTCATATATAACTTGCTCTGACAACATCTGGCCTGACATGGCCATCTCTCTGTTGTTCTATTGTGAGAATGATTAGCCTTCCAGTCTCTTATCCTTGAGACTTCCTAGGCTTGTTAGGGTATCAGTTGACTTTTGCTTCCACATTTCAGAGGAAACATTATACTTTCTCCAAAAGGTCTCCTTAAAGTTTTTCTATTTTGAATAGAAATGAGAGGAGAAACCCACTTATGGGATGGGGTCACACAAAACCAACTTTCTTCAAAGAATCACCCGTTAACATCCTACTTCCCAACTTGTTATGAAGAAGCTCAGAGTTTCAGGACAGGTTTTCCACAGACTTATTTTGCAAGTCATTCACAGTGGTCTTGTACTTCAATTTAGTATATGGCATATATCACTTTGGGGCTTCACTTGACACCGAGAATAAAATGGTTGCACTTTAATTAACATTCTTTTACAAATGCATATGATTTATTTTTCAGGAGAAACAAAGCTTTATTTCCTGATACTTAGATCTAAAGATATTTGTAACTA
Organism: Delphinus delphis; assembly: GCF_949987515.2. Classification (NCBI taxonomy): domain Eukaryota; kingdom Metazoa; phylum Chordata; class Mammalia; order Artiodactyla; family Delphinidae; genus Delphinus; species Delphinus delphis. The sequence goes on from NC_082688.1 coordinate 71,519,688, forward strand.
AAGTCTTTATGTAAAGGATCTTACATATAATAAATAACAATGATAATGATAACAACTAAAATTTAACTACATGCATAAGGCAAAGTGCAAGTCAGAAGAAATTCTGAGAAGGCCATATATGTAACCTGGAGTATATAAAGGAGGGATTATTTTATCAGGGATGGTTCTGGGGAGTCAGTAAAATCTTGTAAATTTATGTGTATTTTTATGAAGAAAAGATCCTTTGCTTACTGTTATTCTCATAAAGTCAGTCACACCAAAATGGTTTAAAAAATTGACTAAGAGGGTAACAAGATTAGTATCACTTATACGAATTATGGGACTTCACCATAATTCTCCCCAGATGAAATGGTCATCAGTAAAAATGGTTGAAAGATCAAGAGATGTCAGAATTGGTTAGGGCTAAGTTTTTGTCTCTTTTTCTAAAGTGATTTTGCTCTTCAGATTCACTTGTGAAAGTTATTAAAATTTTGAATGCTCAGTGCTGTGCAGAACCACTAGATCAGGATTTACAGTATCCTGGGAATCTGCCAGCCAGCACTCAAGCTCTCTGTCTCTCTCTTACCTTTTTTCAAGTTTTCTAGTTGATTTTGGTAAATGCACGGGTTGGATTACACTCCTTTAGAGCCCTTGTTCTCATCTGGGTATGGTGGGTAAAATGAAACACAATTCTCAAAACACCTGTAGAGGTTTATCAAGTGAAACATATCAATCCCCTCCTCTCCACATAAAGATGAAAATGGCACTCCAAGGATATCAGTTAGGGGACAATAATAAAAATTCAAATCAGAGATTATAGAGACATAAGTCAGGACAATGACAATCGGAAAAGGGATATGGATTCAAGAATTTTATCCTTAGTGTTATTAACCACAGAGATTGCTATTTCATGATTCATAAAATCCCATTATATGACCCTAACACCAGATATAATGGGTTCTAACCACATAGAATATTTGAAAATATACATTTACCTTGAAACTTCCTACATCTGTGAATTTAAAGGAATATTTTCATCAGCATTAAAATTTTTTGAACTCCATTTTGAAATGTCTACTTAAACATATATTTACCATACAAATTTCTAGCCTTACACATTAACTACTTAAACTTTTTATTTTGTACATTTTAACACCGTATTTCAGTATTTTTGGACACTATGTACTTTTTAAAAAGTCTTCTTTTCATGTATTCAGATACTCACTTCCATGAAGACATCAGATGGTTTTCCTACTAATGATTATTAGTGATTCTACTCAGAGATTATAATAGGCATGGTATAATTAACTTGACTATATTTAAAATGCTACAGTTAGAATAATATTGGAAACTCCTCCTCCCTTTATTTCAATAACATTTTCATTCATCTCTCCCATCTTATGTCAGATTGAAGTCTTTCTCTTAAAATAGCATTGATTCGACCAGTTGTTGGAAACCTATTCATGGTCTTCAAAGTGTACAAAACTCCTCTTGAAAAAGCTGCTTCAGAACTTTGCTCCATATGCCATGGACATATATATATTTTCAAACCAAGTAGTTCTTAACTATATATGAAAATCTGTTTCATACAGATGTATCCATCATAAGCAAGTATAATATGGAAGCATGGTGTTTGCTTTCTTGTTGTTTTATCACCCTGGAAAATAAAATGGGTTATTGGAAGAATTGGGTAAATACTTCTTAGATAAGCAATTCAATTGCCATTAGAAATAGAGGACTAACTAGAGGAAAATACATCTTGATAAAAGAAAAAACTCTAGCAGTTCATTAGATGGGCATTAAGTGCATATGTGTCATAATGATATAAACTCTGAAGTTCTCCATTTTTTGCTCTTCCATAATTAGCCACGCTCACTTCCTGATTTTGTCCTAGTTGGGGGAGAAGGGTAAATTGCATGATCTAAGATGTTATTCTTTCCTCTAATTCTTATAAACACACATACTTGGCAGTTGTAGAGATACATGGTGTGGTTCTCTGGGTTGTTCTACTTGCCCAGTGGGAGTGGTTGGCTTCACGCAGAGAACAGGTTACTGGAACACTAACTTTTCCAAATGATACCACTGAAATCCTAGAATGGGTGTGGACTGAACCAAGAAATCATGATTCTCTCTAGTTAAATATTTCATGCCTGATCTGTTGTAGATCATTCTATGGAAAAAAGAAAATAAACTTTATTTCTATGTCAAGCTTCTCTTACTTCTTAGGAAAGCATTTCAGATACTTGCTCCTCAGCTTGCAATGTTTGAAATACGAATTCCGAATTTGTGGCTTATCAATAAAAACACATTGACTTTCACAGAGGTTGTCTGGTGAATTCTAGTACAGAAGTAGAAACATTTACTTACATTGTGTTCACAGCTGATAAACTGCAGTTGCTAACCGTTTGTTAATTAAATCTTAGTTAAGCTTTGTCCTTCCTGCTTAGAAATGGGAACTCAACATTTGAGGCTTCAATTTGCATGCATCAGTCAACACAAATACTGAACAAAGTGCTTGTTTAGGTAATAAGATAAGGAGGTGCCCTCTCCACATTTCAACTCTAACTGCCTCAGAGGCAGCATTTCCCAAGATTCCCAGCTGCTGCTTGTTCAGGCAGCTCTGTGGTTTGCGCTGCATATTAATTTCTGTTCAACACGGGAATTCAATTTGTTCTGTACATTTCATTTCTTCACAGATTTAGATTTGTTTCATGTTCTCTGCTTTTAATTAACTCTCTGGCACAGCTGCTGGACAGGATAGAAAAACTCATTGCTCTCCCTGTGTTATGAGTATACCACCAATCATTTGCCACTTAGATGGTGGTGCAGAAGCTATCAGTTTCTATGGCAACCAAAGCCGTGGTGATTGATTCCTTGCCAGTATGGCATCACCACAGGGAGTGCAGCTTGTGATTTTTCTATGCTCACAACATCCATCTAATTAAAACAGGATTATGGCATCATCCCAATATATGTTCGACAACTACACTACAATCCATTTATGTAAATGTCAACATTATTAAATACAGTGGTCATAGTGTTTATGAAGAAATACTTGTTTTAGTCTTTGGTTTGTACATTGGAAAGCAAATGCCCAACTACCTGGTTTTGGCTATTATAGTCTCTTAAATGGTAGCCTTCAACTGGCACAGTCATTTTGTATTTGAAAATCATATGAAGCAAAACCAAATGATTACATTTTGATTGATGCAATGCTAGCTAACTCTAGAATGCTATACTAAGCCTGACTTGAAAATTGGTTAATTAATTTATTGCATATGTATTATTTATTCATCAAAAGCTTTTTAATTCACACGATTGATTTTTTTCTTCAGGGACTTCTCTTGAGAGCAGATATTTCCTTCTGCTCTCATGATTTCCTTCTTACAGAGGATGCCTCAAGTCCTCTAACAGTACCTGGGATTTGGGGAAGCCTCACCTATCAGGTGAGATGTAAGATGGAGTATTCACAGTTGTGCATGGAGGCTCCAGATGAAAAAGGCAGCTCAGGGATTTCATGAAGGGCTAAATGGGGAGACAAACCCTTTAGAGAACTGTGAGATGCATATGCAAAATAAAAAGGAAGGACAGAGGGTGACAGATCTGTTAGAAATGTTGTTTTGTACATCAGAGTTTTTGCTGGATAAGGCTGACAAAATACTCTGTTAACATGAAAAATGACAGTCTGCACCACCTCATAGCTTCATGTCTCTGTGCATTTCATTTTCCAATGCATTGGTATGTTACAGAAGCTACTACTATGACATATATAAGTATGTGCTGTATACTATGTATAGTTGCTGTCAAAACTCTATTCATTTTACAGATTTTTTCCCCTTGCCTTCACTTATGTTATATGCAGAGATTGCACATTCAAATGATACTGTCAGAAGTACTTCTGGGTTAAATTTTAATTGTTAGTACTCTACTTTCCAAAAGTTTCATGACATTTCAAAGTTCTCATGAATTGACAGTAAAATTACTCCCAAAGCAGGAAATTAATAAAATGACAAAAAACATATAAAACATTTTGACTAGAGAAAGAGAAAGGATTCTAATGTCAGCACAGCCATCCACAGAATATGGTGATTGGTTGCGATAAAATTGATGGAAGTAGGAGTGTTTCACTGAAGGTAACTTTTAAAAATACGTATTGTTCTCTGGTTGCAATATTGCTGCAGAGAGTGTATAACTGTATAGTGCATGTGATTTGCAGTGTTTTTTTTGTCTCAGGCACACAGTTTATATTACATGTATTTATCTGTACTAGACAATAGTATATTCCCTCCCAGAGTTACCATACATGTTATTTATTGCTAATTCGTTAGTATGAAGCTGACAAGCACCCATTTTAACTACAACTGTAGCAGCAACATCCACATCATTATAATGCCTGCTGTACTTTCAGGTGTTCATGCTACTACCAATGTTTCCTTTGAACCAAAAGAAAACTTTCATTAACACAAAATCAAAAATACATTTTTGAGAGTTTATTTTTGAAACAGAAAAATTGTACATTACAAATACAGGACATTTTAGGATAATTTTGAGGGTTTTTTAAAAAATAATGTGACCCGTAAGTTAACGTAATTTTTAGCTATCTGATTTATTTTTCTTATTTAAACTCAAAGCAGTAAAACTGTAATTCCCTTAAATCATGTCAAAATGCTGTAGTATGCTTTGTGCTACAAAAATAGTAAGAATGTAACAGAAATTTTTATTTCTTAATTTGTATATAAATGCTAGATATCCCCATTAAATTCTTGACTAATAAAAATATAATACACAAACTAGAGCTAGTAAAATTTCAGGCATATTATCTCTATCTGGCTTTATAAACACTCCCTGTCCTCAAAAATTATGTTTCATTGAAGTGTTAAAGTAATCAATATCTGCACTATTCATAGGTAGAAACTGATATTTTTTCTTTCTTTCTTTCTTTCTTTCTTTCTTTCTTTCTTTCTTTCTTTCTTTCTTTTTACATCTTTATTGGAGTATAATTGCTTTACAATGGTGTGCTAGTTTCTGCTTTATAACAAAGTGAATCAGTTATACATATACATATGTTCCCATATCTCTTCCCTCTTGCGTCTCTCTCCCTCCCACCCTCCCTATCCCACCCCTCTAGGTGGTCACAAAGCACCGAGCTGATCACCCTGTGCTATGCAGCTGCTTCCCACTAGCTATCTATTTTACATTTGGTAGTGTATATATGTCCATGGCACTCTCTCACTTTGTCACAGCTTACCCTTCCCCCTCCCCATATCCTCAAGTCCATTCTCTAGTAGGTCTGTGTCTTTATTCCTGTCTTACCCCTAGGTTCTTCATGACATTTTTTTTCTTAGATTCCATATATATATATGTTAGCATACGGTATTTGTCTTTCTCTTTCTGACTTACTTCACTCTGTATGACAGACTCTAGGTCCATCCACCTCATTACAAATAGCTCAATTCGTTTCTTTTTATGGCTGAGTAATATTCCATTGTATATATGTACCACATCTTCTTTATCCATTCGTCCAATGATGGACACTTAGGTTGTTTCCATCTCCTGGCTATTGTACATAGAGCTGCAATGAACATTTTGGTACATGACTCTTTTTGAATTATGGTTTTCTCAGGGTATATGCCCAGTAGTGGGATTGCTGGGTCATATGGTAGTTCTATTTGTAGTTTATTAAGGAACCTCCATACTGTTCCCCATAGTGGCTGTACCAATTCACATTCCCACCAGCAGTGCAAGAGTGTTCCCGTTTCTCCACACCCTCTCCAGCATTTATTGTTTGTAGATTTTTTAATGATGGCCATTCGGACCGGTGTGAGATGATATCTCATTGTAGTTTTGATTTGCATTTCTCTAAGGATTAGTGATGTTGAGCATCCTTTCGTGTGTTTGTGTGCAGTCTGTATATCTTCTTTGGAGAAATGTCTATTTAGGTCTGCCCATTTTTGGATTCGGTTGTTTGCTTTTTCGTTATTGAGCTGCATGAGCTGCTTGTAAATTTTGGAGATTAATCCTTTGTCAGTTGTTTCATTTGCAAATGTTTTCTCCCATTCTGAGGATTGTCTTCTCGTCTTGTTTATGGTTTCCTTTGCTGTGCAAAAACTTTGAAGTTTCATTACGGCCCATTAGTTTATTTTTGTTTTTATTTCCATTTCTCTAGGAGGTGGGTCAAAAAGGATCTTGCTGTGATTTATGTCATAGAGTGTTCTGCCTATGTTTTCCTCTAAGAGTTTGATAGTTTCTGGCCTTACATTTAGGTCTTTAATCCATTTTGAGTTTATTTTTGTGTATGGTGTTAGGGAGTGATCTAATCTCATACTTTTACATGTACCTGTTCAGTTTTCCCAGCACCACTTATTGAAGAGGCTGTCCTTTCTCCACTGTACATTCCTGCATCCTTTATCAAAGATAAGGTGACCGTATGTGGGTGGGTTTATCTCTGGGCTTTCTATCCTGTTCCATTGATCTATCTTTCTGTTTTTGTGCCAGTACCATACTCTCTGTAGCTTTGTAGTATAGTCTGAAGTCAGGGAGCCTGATTCCTCCAGCTCCATTTTTCGTTCTCAAGATTGCTTTGGCTATTCGGGGTCTTTTGTGTTTCCATACAAATTGTGAAATTTTTTGTTCTAGTTCTGTGAAAAATGCCAGTGGTAGTTTAATAGGGATTGCACTGAATCTGTAGATTGCTTTGGGTAGTAGAGTCATTTTCACAAGGTTGATTCTTCCAATCCAAGAACATAGTATGTCTCTCTATCTATTTGTATCATCTTTAATTTCTTTCATCAGTGTCTTATAATTTTCTGCATACTGGTCTTTTGTCTCCTTAGGTAGGTTTATTCTTAGATATTTTATTCTTTTTGTTGCAATGGTAAATGGGAGTGTTTTCTTGATTTCACTTTAAGACGTTTCATCATTAGTGTATAGGAATGCCAGAGATTTCTGTGCATTAATTTTGTATCCTGCTACTTTACCAAATTCATTGATTAGCTCCAGTAGTTTTCTGGTAGCATCTTTAGGATTCTCTATGTATAGTATCATGTCATCTGCAAACAGTGACAGCTTTACTTCTTCTTTTCCGATTTGGATTCCTTTTATTTCCTTTTCTTCTCTGATTGCTGTGGCTAAAACTTCCAAAACTATGTTGAATAAGAGTGGTGAAAGTGGGCAACCTTATCTTGTTCCCGATCTTAGTGGAAATGCTTTCAGTTTTTCACCATTGAGGACAATGTTCGCTGTGGGTTTGTCATATATGGCCTTTATTATGTTGAGGAAAGTTCCCTCTATACCTACTTTCTGGAGGGTTTTTATCATAAATGGGTGTTGAATTTTGCCAAAAGCTTTCCCTGCATCTATTGAGATGACCATATGGTTTTTCTCCTTCAACTTGTTAATATGGTGTATCACATTGATTGATATCCGTATATTGAAGAATCCTTGCATTCCTGGAATAAACCTCACTTGATTATGGTGTGTGATCCTTTTAGTGTGCTGTTGGATTCTGTTTGCTAGTATTTCGTTCAGGATTTTTGCATCTATGTTCATCAGTGATATTGGCCTGTAGTTTTCCTTCTTTGTGACATCTTTGTCTGGTTTTGGTATTAGGGTGATGGTGGCCTCGTAGAATGAGTTTGGGAGTGTTCCTCCCTCTGCTATATGTTGGAAGAGTTTGAAGATAGGTGTTAGCTCTTCTCTAAATGTTTGATAGAATTCGCCTGTGAAGCCATCTGGTCCTGGCTTTTGTTTTTTTGGGAGATTTTTTTTTTTTTTTTTTTTTTTTTTTTTTGCTGTACGCGGGCCTCTCACTGTTGTGGCCTCTCCCGTTGCGGAGCACAGGCTCAGCAGCCCTTGCCCAAGGGCACAGCCACTCCATGGTATGTGGGATCTTCCCAGACTGCGGCACGAACCCGCATCCCCTGCATCGGCAGGTGGACTCTCAACCACTGCGCCACCAGGGAAGCCCTGTTGGAAGATTTTTAATCACAGTTTCAATTTCAGCGCCTGTGATTGGTCTGTTCATATTTTCTATTTCTTCCTGATTCAGTCTTGGCAGGTTGTGCATTTCTAAGAATTTGTCCATTTGTTCCAGGTTGTCCATTTTATTGGCATAGAGTTGCTTGTAGTAATCTTTCATGATCTTTTGTATTTCTGCAGTGTCAGTTGTTACTTCTCCTTTTTCATATCTAATTCTATTTATTTGAGTCTTTTCCCTTTTTTTCTTGATGAGTCTGGCTAATGGTTTATCAATTTTGTTTATCTTCTCAAAGAACCATCTTTTAGTTTTATTGATCTTTGCTATTGTTTCCTTTATTTCTTTTTCATTTATTTCTGATCTGATCTTTATGATTTCTTTCCTTCTGCTAACTTTGGGGTTTTTTTGTTCTTCTTCCTCTAATTGCTTTAGGTGTAAGGTTAGGTTATTTATTCGAGATGTTTCCTGTTTCTTAAGGTAGGATTGTATTGCTATAAACTTCCCTCTTAGAACTGCTTTTGCTGCATCCCATAGGTTTTGGGTCTTCGTTTCTCCATTGTCATTTGTTCTAGGTATTTTTTTATTTGCTCTTTGATTTCTTCAGTGATCACTTCGTTATTAAGTAGTGTATTGTTTAGCCTCCATGTGTTTTTATTTTGTACAGATCTTTTGCTGTAATTGATATCTAGTCTCATAGCGTTGTGGTTGGAAAAGATACTTGATACAATTTCAGTTTTCTTAAATTTACCAAGGCTTAATTTGTGACCCAAGATATGATCTACCCTGGAGAATGTTCCATGAGCACTTGAGAAAAATGTGTATTCTGTTGTTTTTGGATGGAATGTCCTATAAATATCAATTAAGTCCATCTTGTTTAATGCATCATTTAAAGCTTGTGTTTCCTTATATATTTTCATTTTGGATGATCTGTCCATTGGTGAAAGTGGGGTGTTAAAGCCCCTACTATGAATGTGTTACTGTCGATTTCCCCTTTTATGGCTGTTAGTATTTGCCTTATGTATTGAGGTGCTCCTATGTTGGGTGCATAAATATTTAGAATTGTTATATCTTCTTCTTGGATCAATCCTTGATCATTATGTAGTGTCCTTCTTTGTCTCTTCTAATAGTCTTTATTTTAAAGTCTATTTTGTCTGATATGAGAATTGCTACTCCAGCTTTCTTTTGGTTTCCATTTGCATGGAATATCTTTTTCCATCCCCTCACTTTCAGTCTGTATGTGTCCCGAGGTCTGAAGTGGGTCTCTTGTAGACAGCATATATATGAGTCTTCTTTTTGTATCCATTCAGCCAGTCTGTGTCTTTTGGTGGAAGCATTTAATCCGTTTACATTTAAGGTAATTATCGATATGTTTGTTCCTATTCCCATTTTCTTAATTGTTTTGGGTTTGTTATTGTAGGTCTTTTCCTTCTCTTGTGTTTCTTGCCTAGAGAAGATCCTTTAGCATTTGTTGTAAAGCTGATTTGGTGGTGCTGAACTCTCTCAGCTTTTGCTTGTCTGTAAAGGTTTTAATTTCTCCATCAAATCTGAATGAGATCCTTGCTGCATAGTGTAATCTTGGTTGTAGGTTTTTCTCCTTCATCACTTTAAATATGTCCTGCCAGTCCCTTCTGGCTTGCAGAGTTTGTGCTGAAAGATCAGCTGTTAACCTTATGGGGATTCCCTTGTGTGTTATTTGTTGTTTTTCCCTTGCTGCTTTTAATATGTTTTCTTTGTATTTAATTTTTGACAGTTTGATTAATATGTGTCTTGGCGTATTTCTCCTTGGATTTATCCTGTATGGGGCTCTCTGTGCTTCCTGGACTTGAGTAACTATTTCCTTTCCCATATTAGGGAAGTTTTCAACTATAATCTCTTCAAATATTTTCTCAGTCCCTTTCTTTTTCTCTTCTTCTTCTGGAACCCCTATAATTCGAATGTTGATGCATTTAATGTTATCCCAGAGGTCTCTGAGATTGTCCTCAGTTCTTTTCATTCTTTTTTCTTTATTCTGCTCTGCAGTAGTTATTTCCACTATTTTATCTTCCAGGTCACTTATCCGTTCTTCTGCCTCAGTTATTCTGCTACTGATCCCTTCTAGAGTATTTTTAATTTCATTTATTGTGTTGTTCATCATTGCTTGTTTCCTCTTTAGTTCTTCTAGTTCCTTGTTAAATGTTTCTTGCATTTTCTCTCTTCTGTTTCCAAGATTTTGGATCATCTTTACTATCATTATTCTGAATTCTTTTTCAGGTAGACTGCCTATTTCCTCTTCATTTGTTAGGTCTGGTGGGTTTTTATCTTGCTCCTTCATCTGCTGTGTGTTTTTCTGTCTTCTCATTTTGCTTATCTTACTGTGTTTGGGGTCTACTTTTTGCAGGCTGCAGGTTCGTAGTTCCCATTGTTTTTGGTGTCTGTCCCCAGTGGCTAAAGTTGCTTCAGTGGGTTGTGTTGGCTTCCTGGTGGAGGGGACTAGTGCCTGTGTTCTGGTGGATGAGGCTGGATCTTTTCTTTCTGGTGGGCAGGTCCATGTCTGGTGGTGTGTTTTGGGGTGTCTGTGGACTTATTATGATTTTAGGCAGCCTCTCTGCTAATGGGTGGGGTTGTGTTCCTGTCTTGCTAGTTGTTTGGCATAGGGTGTCCAGCAGTGTTGCTTGCTGGTCGTTCAGTGAAGCTGGGTGTTGATGTTGAGATGGAGATCTCTGGGAGATTTTTGCCGTTTGATATTACGTGGAGCTGGGAGCTCTCTTGTGGACCAGTGTCCTGAAGTTGGCTCTCCCACCACAGAGGCACAGCACTGACTCCTGGCTGCAGCACCAAGAGCCTTTCATCCACACGGCTCAGAATAAAATGGAGAAAAAGTAGAAAGAAAGAGGATAAAATAAAATAAAGTAAGATAAAATAAACTTATTAAAATAAAAAATAATTATTAAGAAAAAAATTATTTTAAAAAGTTAAAAAAAAAAAGCGACAGATAGAACCCTAGGACAAATGGTGAAAGCAAAGCTATACAGACAAAATCTCACACAGAAGCATACACTCACAAAAAGAGGAAAGGGGATAAAATAATAAATCTTGCTCTCAAAGTCCACCTCCTCAAATTGGGATGATTCGTTATCTATTCAGGTATTCCACAGATGCAGGGTACATCAAGTTGATTGTGGAGATTTAATCCGCTGCTCCTGAGGCTGCTGGGAGAGATTTCCCTTTCTCTTCTTTGTTCGCACAGCTCCCGGAGTTCAGCTTTGGATTTGGCCCCGCCTCTGCGTATAGGTTGCCGGAGGGCGTCTGTTCTTCGCTCAGACAGGACGGGGTTAAAGGAGCCACTGACTCGGGGGCTCTGGCTCACTCAGTCTGGGGGGAGGGAGGGGTAAGGAGTGCGGGGCGAGCCTGTGGCGGCAGAGGCCAGCGCGATGTTACACCAGCCGGAGGCGCGCCATGTGTTCTCTCGGGGAAGTTGTCCCTGGATCCAGGGACCCTGGCAGTGGCGGGCTGCACAGGCTCCCTGGAAGGGAGGTGTGGATAGTGACCTGTGCTCACACACAGGCTTCTTGGTGGCGGCAGCAGCAGCCTTAGCGTCTCATGCCCGTCTCTCTGGTCCGCGCTGTTAGTCGAGGCTTGCTCCCGTTTCTTGAGCTCCTTTAAGCATCGCTCTTAATCCCCTCTCCTCGCGTGCCAGGAAACAAAGAGGGAAGAAAAAGGCTCTTTGGCAGGTCCAGAGTTTTCCCCGGACTCCCTCCCGGCTAGCCGTGGTGCACTAACTCCCTGCAGGCCGTGTTCACGCCGCCAACCCCAGTCCTCTCCCTGCGCTCTGAGGGAAGCCTGAGCCTCAGCTCCCAGCCCCACCCGCCCCGGCGGGTGAGCAGACAAGCCTCTCGGGCTGGTGAGTGCCGTTCGGCACCGATCCTCTGTGCTGGAATCTCCCCGCTTTGCCCTCTGCACCCCTGTTGCTGTGCTCTCCTCCGCGGCTCCAAAGCTTCCCCCTCCGGCACCCGCAGGTTCCTCCCGCGAAGGGACTTCCTAGTGTGTGGAAACCTCTCCTCCTTCACAGCTCCCTCCCACTGGTGCAGGTCCCGTCCCTATTCTTTTGTCTCTGTTTATTCTTTTTTCTTTTGCGCTACCCAGGTACGTGGGGACTTTCTTGCCTTTTGGGAGGTCTGAGGTCTTCTGCCAGCGTTCAGTAGGTGTTCTGTAGGAGTTGTTCCACGTGTAGATGTATTTCTGATGTATTTGTGGGGAGGAAGGTGATCTCTGTGTCTTACTCTTCCGCCGTCTTCCCCCTCTCCTGATATTTTCTTGATAAGTCAAAAAGTTTACCTTAAGGATGTTTCATGAAATTAAAGAAAAGTTATGCAGAGATAATGAAAATATATTTCAGAGGCTAGAATACCTTGAAAAATATAAAGTACTCTCTTTATGAAAACATCACAAGTATTATTTATATACTCAGTATTATTAAGATATAAATGTTATTTTATACATTCTTATGGGTCATGACATCTTTGATGACATCCCATAGTTTACAAAAATGAAAATATATACTACTCTTAAGGAAAGTCTTTTTTTTTTTGAGAGTTTATTTTTAAGCTCTTGCAGCAAAACTGGAGTAAGTAAAATATTGAGTCAAGGACTTGGTTAAGTGGCATTCCAGATGGCTGGAGACATGTGATAGGGCAGGTGCCATGTTCATATGACAGCATTTTTTTTAAGTGTGTTTTAGGTTGAGGGAACCCAGGGAGTCATTACAACTATCCACATGCAGGGAACAGCTGGCCAACCCCAGATCTACACTTATGAGTGCTTAGACTTTATTCAAGCTTTATGGTATGGAAAAAATAAAGAGGTACAGTCTTTCCCCTTTTCTATTCAAGTGTAACAATGGAGTAAAAAGAAACAAAACATTCTTTGCTGTTGAAGTAAATGTGATCAACACAAACTTCACTCCAAATACAGTAAATAAGATCAAGGAAAATATTTCCAAACTAAACTTTTTTATTTGTTCTCTGGCCTCCTTTCCTTATTTCTACGTATGTCGGCATGAAGCTGTATGGACATGGAAGTATGAGCCTGAGAACAGCCAGGGTCACCTTTTAGGAATCTGGAAAGGGTAGAATGAGTATGTACAGGTTAAAATTTGAGTTATATGAGTTAAATAAGTAAATGGTAAATAGGTGGATGGATAAACAGTAGAAAATTAAAAACACAGAGAATATTATAAAATATGATGGTGAAGACAATGATGATAAATAGAAAGATAAATATGATAGGTGAACACATAAATAAAGGTTTATGACATAAAATGTATTTTTAGTATGATACTTCTAAAATATTAGACTGCCCCTGATATAGAGAAATAGGAAAAGATGGCTTCATAGGCTGCATATACCAGCCATAACTTGGCCAAACACATAATAGTTAATGCTTATTGTGTTAGGCACTATGTAAAACAGTTTTATAAAATTACTGCATTTAATTATTACGACATCCCTGTAAGATAGGTAATCTTTCTCTGTTTTGCAGATGAGGAAACTGAGACTTAGAAAAGTAAAGTAATATGTACACGGCCACATAGAGGGTGCATGGCAAAGTAGTAATTCAAACTAGTGTAAACTTTTGTTATTACTGTTTTGCATAGCACATGAATGCCTAGTATGTGGCATAAAATATGACCTGGACACATTGTAAGAGGCTTTGGAGGAGGCTAAGAGTAATCAACTTGGTTCCAGGAAACTTTGTGACCATCTGAGACAACTTAAATGTTTCTAGCACATTGCCTAAACTTGCTAACTTGTGCTGAACCCTGAAGATAACTCATTCATTTCAGTTTTATCCCAGACCGCAGGGCATGGTGTTGGTCCTTTGAATAGAATTCTATTATCCAGATGAAATAGTCAAGGTTCAGAGAGGAAGATACCAACACCTCAGGAAAGAGCAAATCGTATCATAGACATTCACTACATTCTCTTTCTAATCACCTCAATTTAATCTGGGTTCATTTCTTACCATGTGACTTTGTAGACTTCAGCTAACACCTATATTTGTGTACTAAGTATATTTGGGGATGGTCAGGAATCATGTAGTTATTTTAATTATATATGGACATATAACTTTGGAATTTTCCAGTGCTAGGAAGTTGGAAAATTATATATATGTATAGTAGATAAACAGTTTTAATAGCATAATAACTCAAGTACTGACTGGGAATCCCCTGGCCTTTGGAGAGCTAGTTTAACTTGATGTGAACTGACATTACACAATCTTTTAAATTCTGTAATTCTATGAAATCACTTATATCTTTCTTTCTTGGTGCTCTTTGAGCACCAAGAAAAGTGACTTTGCATATGATTGTATCATATAGCTTATGGTCTTTCTCATCGCACTGATTCAATCTCCGTTTCCCTTCCTACTATTTTTCTCCCTGACTTGCTTTAGAAACAAACGTTTCCTTCTCCCCGTATATGTAAAACAACTGGGGTCCCACTTTCTACCACACGTTTAGACTGGGATCTCCTTTTCCACAACACTTGCTTAAATATGCTCCTTTCCTAAAAGAAATTTGAGTGAATAAAATGATTTCTGTCTTATTATGAGATTCTCATGTTATTTTCTCCCGCTTATGTCTTTATATATATTTTCCTCTATCTTACTAAAAGTGTATCAATTCAACGCCTAGAATTTTAACTGGAATATGAATTTATGAGATTGTTATTATTATTATTAGCCTTAAGGAATAATTGAAATTATAAATGTATTCATCTAAAGCAAACAATATTATGAAAATACTTCAAATCACTGAGATTTTTCCCTCCTCCGATTTAGGACTCTGACTTCCTTGGCCGAAATAATTTAGGAGGAAAAATTATAATGTGCTAAAAGCTTGATTTTTTTAAATAGGAAAAGTGGGGGCTTCCCATGCTTATATTTAATCTCATTAACAGCATTGACATGCAAATACTGGTGGAGAGTGAAGGGACCCACCTCCTGGGCCAGAATTTAGACCTCTGTCAAAGTTATTAAATACATCCAAACACTCAAGAATAGTTTTGGTTCACTTTTAAAAGTTTCAACTAGCCAAAAGCCATCTTTAATTTTTCTCCTATAGAACTGAACCTGGTAAAACATGGATTTAGTAAATAATACGGTTTTCATGAAATGTCATTTGATCTCGAGTAATCAGCAAAAGAAAAATACTATTTCTAATTCAGTATCCCTAACTGCAATCATTTTTGCAGTTTCTATTACATTATTTCTAATAATACTAATTTAGGGTTATTCTTTTTAATTATCAAGTAATATTTTCCCCTTGTAAAAATTTCTAATAACATTCGTCACTAATAGCTCTCTCTCCCACTCTTTGTCAATCTTTATTCCAAGGGTAACAACTGTTAAAAGTTAGAAGTAGATCTTCCTAGTTAATTTTTCTGTATAAGCATAAATAAAAATAAGTAGGACAATGTAATTCATATTTTGGACTTTATTATTTAATCTTTGGATATTATTTTATATATCATAATTTATTGGTTTTATGTATCATGATTTATTTTCTTCCATATTGAAGAATACTTACTGCAAAGACTGGCAGTGTACATCTACCTTTGTGTACATATGCAAACATTTCTTTATAACAGACTCCTAGGAGCAAGTTTGCTGTGTCAAAAGTTAATGCACAATTTAAAATTTGCTTGACATGACTGAATTATGTTTGAAAAGGCAGTGGTGGGATTTACCAATTTACTATCTAATTTACCAATTTAAAGATTTTCCTTTTCCTCAAGCTTCAATATGGCTAGACATGGTACTGCATAATTTGCTTTTGTTTGTATTTAAATTTTTGATATTTTATTTATCATTGACTTTTTTACACTGATTTTTATTTTAAAATTTTTATGTTAAAATATTATTATTCAAGTTTTTAGTAATATGTTCCTTAGTTTTGCTTGTTTTTGGACTTTATAAAATTGAGATTATACTATGTAGTCTTCTGGGACTAACTTCATTTCTTTCAATACTATAATAATGTGAATATTCTTCCATTCCACTACTATAGCATTTTATTGTGTGAAAGAATATATCACAAATTACTTATCCATTTTTAATAGCTGGCATTTAGTTTTTCCCAAGGTTTTTTCCATTATGAACAAGGCTCCTTCTTGGACACATCTCCTAGTTATTAATGTGCAAGTATCTTTTGAATGTATATACCTGAGAAAAGAATTGCTGAGCTGTAGGGTAGGTATGTTGGAAAGTTCAAATTTTCAAGATAATAACAAATTATTTTCCAAACTGATTGTACTATAATGAACATAAATTTTTCATTTTAATGGGGCTGTATGTATCATTTTATGGTTAGTACATTTATTTTACCTAAATACTTCTTCTCTATCTTTGGCATACTGCATTTTCCAAAGATTAGCACACCAAGAAGTATCATTCCACATAACAGTCTTGTAATGTGATCTCATCCTTTTCATATCAAGAGGTGGAATATAATTCCCCTGCCCTTTAATGTAGGCTGACTTTAGTGACTTTCTAAGCAAAACTGACAATCTGGGATTTCTCTGACTGGGACACAGAATGAGTCTCTTAAATGTTCCCACTTGGGATACGTCCTTTAAGATCCCAGCCTCTAGGCTCTGGGACCAAAGTCAGAGTAGCTGCTGTCCAGATCAGTGAACCATCTTAGGTATCCAGCCAAACCAAGCCTTCAGAAACCTTCAACCCATTCACTATCTTTCCATCCACTAGAGCCACATGAGAGACCTCAAGTGAGAGTTACCCAGCTGTGAGAGGTAATAATAAATTGCTGTTTTAAATCACTACATTTTAGTTTATTGTATAACAATAGATAACTAGGCTATTACCCTAAGTACAAAAAAATAGATATATTTGCTTTATATTCCTCTAAAAGTTGACATATTTAAAAATGCAATATTCAACTCCTTAATCAACCTGCAGTTGATTTTTGTGTATGGTCAAATTACAGACCCAATTTTATATCCTTCATAAGATTAATGATATGAAAACCAAGTTTCTTGTAAATCCTGTTATCTTTATTTTAAAATAGTGGTTGTTGCTCGAATCTCTTAACCTGATTTGGATTTGTAGCTTCACTGACTGAGGTTTGTACAAAAAATATTAATCCATGGCAAGTTCCAAAAAATGTAATTTCTTATACATAAATCATCTAAGGTTAGTCATTATTAGTTAAATAAGTAAATTACTGAAGAGGCAGGGAATAATGGTTAATACAGCCTCTTGAAGTCAAATAAATTAAATTCAAATCTCAGACGCACAAATTCATTGAACTTTTTCATCTCCTTAAAGGAAACAACTAAACTCATATTTCAGCATTTTTGTGCTAATGAGATAAAAAAAATATTAAATTACTTAGCATTAGAGATGCATAAATTAAATTCTAAGTAAATGGCATCTCTCTTGGCTGATAATAGGTAGAAAAGAAACTCAGTAATTTGTGGGAAAATGTGTTATACTTGAATCTATACCATTTTACCTGATGCTTCTTTAAAATAGAGCCCTGCATTTGCGTGAAAGATTTAGAGGTATAAATGTCTGTCTTACTTTATGAGACTAAATGTGTTTTTAAATCCTTTTCTATACTCTGTATGTGATGTTTTTAATTCCATTTTTCCAATTTTTTAGATTATCAAACTAAACATATTCTTCTGAGAAAGTGTTTCACCATAAAGAATAGTAATAATTTAAAAATATTATGATGTGTATTTTGTAAAACTGTGCCCTTTTCTTCTGTATTGACAATAGTAAATATCAAGCCTTTACTTTTTTGGCAGTAGTTTGATTTACAGTTAAGCTTACTCTTTTCATGTAAAGATGTTATATGAAAAAATACTGTTTTCCTCAGGATCTCATATTCTGTTATAAAGAGCTCTGGAATGTATAATTAAGTATTTGTTGAGGTATAATCCTTTAACTTCTTAAGTAATGTGACATCTAAGCTACTACACTTTTATAAATAGACTATTTTTTAGAGCCATTTTAGGTTTATAGAAAAATTGATCAGAAAGTACAGTGAATTCATAGATACTTCCAAACCCTCCCACCCCACACACAGTTTCCCCTATTATTAATATCTTGCATTAGTGTGGTACACTTTGTTACCATTGATGAGGCAATATTTACACATTATTATTAACTAAAGTCTGTAGTGTAGATTTGGATTCAATTTGTGTTGTACATTCTGTGGGTTTTGACAAATGTGTAGTGACATGTATTCACCATACAGTACCACCCTAAATGTGACAGAGTAATTTAGACAGAGTAATTTCACTGTCCTAAAAATCCCCTTTGCTCCACTTATTCATCCCTCCCTCCACCCAAACCACAAATAACCAGTTACTTTTTTTCTGTCTGCATAGTTTTGCATTTTTTAGAATATCATACAGTTGGAATATATGGTATATGGCCTTCTCAGAATGGCTTCTTTCACTTAGAAATATGTATTTAAGGTTCCTGCATGTTTTTCATAGCTTGATAGCTCATTTCTTCCTTTTTTTTTTTAACATCTTTATTGGAGTATAATTGCTTTACAATGGTGTGTTAGTTTCTGCTTTATAACAAAGTGAATCAGTTATACATATACATATGTTCCCATATCTCTTCCCTCTTGCGTCTCCCTCATTTCTTCTTTTTATCGCCGAATAATATTCCATTGTATGGATGTACCATTGTTTGTCTAACCAGTCATGTATTGAAGGATATATTGGTTACTTCCAAGTTTTGGCAATTCTGAATAAAGCTTGTATAGACACTAATATGCAGCTTCTTGTGTGAACATACACTTCAACTCATTTGGGTAAGTACCAAGGAGCATAATTCCTGGATCATATGGTAAGAGTATGTTTAGCTTTGTAAGAAACTGCCAAACTGCCATCCAAAGTGACTTTTTCCACTAGCAATGAACACAAGTTCCTATTGCTCCAAACCCTTACCAGCATTTGCTGATGTCAGTGTTTTAGCCAATCTAATAGGTGTATAGTGGTGTATATTTGGTGTTTTAATTTGCAGCTCAATGGCATATGATATCAGGCACCTTTTCTTATACTTGTTTGCCATCTGTATATGTTTTGGTGAGTTATATGTTCAGGTCTTTTGTCCATTTATTAATTGGATTGTGTGTTTTCTTATTGCTGAGTTTAAGAGTTTTTTGTATATTTTGGATACCAGTCCTTTATCAGATATGTATTTGGCAAAGATTTTCTCCCAGTCTGTAAGTTGTGCTTTCATTCTGTTTCACAGAGTAAAAGTTTTCAATATTTATGAAGTCCAATTTACAATTTTTTCTTTCATAAATTTTGCTTTTGGTGTTTTATCCAAAAGCTAATCACCTCAAAGTCACCTAGATTTCTTCTATGTTGTCTTCTAAGAGTTTTATAGTTTTATGTTGCACATTTAGGTCTATGATCCATTTTCAGTTAACTTTTGTGAAATGTGTAAAATCTGTGTCTAGATTGCTTTTTTGGAAGATGGAAGTCCAGTTGTTTCAGTACCATTTGTTGAAAAGATTGCCCTTCTCCATCAAATGGCCTTTGCTCCTTTGTTAATGCTCAGTTAACTGTATTTGGGTGGGTTTATTTCTGGGCTTTCTATTCTGTTCCATTGATCTATTTGTCTATTCTTTCATTAATGCTATACTCTTGTTTACTGTTGCTGTATAGTAAGTCTTGAAGTTGGATGATGTCAGTCTTCTGACTTTGTTTTGCCCTTCAATATCGTGTTGGCTGTTCTGAGTTGTTTGCCTTTCCATATGAACTTCAGAAACTGTTGATATCCATAAAAATCTTATTGGAACTTTTATTAAGAATGCACTGAAACTATAGATAAAGTTGGGAAGAACTGATACCTTGACAATATTGAGTCTTCCTACCCATCTGTACAGAATACCTCTCTATTTATTTTGCTCTTTTAAAATTTCTTTTATCAGAATTTCATAGTTTTCCTCATATAGAACTTATAAATATTTTCTTAGATTTATACCTAAGTATTTCATATTTTGTTGCTAATTTAAATTGTACTGTGATTTTAATTTCAAATTCTAATTGTTTATTGCTGGTATATAAGAAAGCAATTGTCTTTTGTAAATTAGTCTTGTATCCTGAAAACTTGCTATAATCACTTGTTAGTTTCATGAAGTTTTTGAATGCTGATTCTTTAGGATCTTCTACAGAGAAATGATGTCATCTGTAAATAAAAACCATTTTATTACTTACTTCCCAACCTGTGTTCCATTTACTTCCTTTTCTTGTCTTATTGTATTATCTAGGACTTCCACTGTTGAAATGGTGTAGGGGATTATACTTGTTTTATTCCTGATCTTGGGGCTTCCACTGTTGAAATGGTGTAGGGAATTATACTTGTTTTATTCCTGATCTTAGCAGGAAAGCATTTAGTTTTTACTGTTAATTAAGATGCTAGCTTTAAGCGTTTTGTAGATATTCTTTATCAAGTTGAGAAAGTTCCCCTCTATTCCTAGGTTACTGACAGTTTTTCTCATGAATGGGTGCTGGATTTTGTCAAATGCTTTTTCTGCATCTAGTGATAGGATCAGGTGCTTTTTCTTCTTTTGCCTGTTTATTTAGTGGATTACATGAATTTATTTTTAAATGTCGAACAAGACTTGCATATGTGGGAAAAATCCCACAAGATTGTGGTGTATAATTACTTTTAGACATTGCTGGATTTAATTTGTTAACACTTTTAAGGATTTTTGCATCTACATTTATGAGAGTTATTGGCCTGTAGTGTTTTCTTCTTGTAATGTCTCTTTCTCATGTTGATAACAGAGTAATGCTGGCCTCAAAATGAGTTAGGAAGTTTTCCTTCTGATTCTGTCTTCCAAAAGAGACCATAGAGAATTGATACAATTTCTTCCTTAAATGTTTGGTAGAATTCACCAGTGAGCCCATTTGGGGCTGGTGCTTTGGTAGGTTTGGAAGACTGTTAATAATTGATTCAATTTCTTTAAAAGGTGGAGAACTGTTCAGATATCTTTGTGTGAGTTTTGGTTGTGTCTTTCAAGGAGTTGGTCCATTTAATTTAGCTTATCAAATCTGTGGGCGTCGAGTTGTTCATAATATTACTTTTTACCCGTTTAATATTCATGGAATCAGTGGAGATGACCACTCATTTATTTCTGATATTGGTGATTTGTATCTTTTTGTGTTTTTTCCTAGCATGGCTTATATATATATATATATATATATATATATATATATATATATATATATATATTTGGCTGCATTGGGTCTTTGTTGCTGTGCGCAGGCTTTCTCTAGTGGCAGTGAGCAGGGGCTACTCTTCGTTGCAGTGTAGGGGCTTCTCATTGTGGTGGCTTCTCTTGTTGTGGAGCATGGGCTCTAGGCACGTGGGCTCAGTAGTTGTGGCACACGGGCTCAGTACTTGTGGCTTGCAGGCTCTATAACACAGGCTCAGTAGTGGTGGCTCATGGGCTTAGTTGCTCCATGGCATGCGGGATCTTCTGGACCAGGGCTCGAACCCATGTCCCCTGCATTGGCAGGCAGATTCCTAACCACTGTGCCACCAGGGAAGCCCACGGCTTATAATTTTAAGGTTTTTAATTTATTGTAAATATTTTCAAAGAACCAACTTTTCATGTGTTTATTTTCTCTATTGGTCTGTTTTCAGTTTCATTACTTTATGTTTTAATTTTTATTATTATAATATTTTTGATACATTGAACTTGTATTTTGTATGCAAGTTCAACAATATTAGAATATTGGTAAGCAAATTCGCCTTCTGTGCCATGATTTTATAAACAGACAATGAAAGTTCATCATTTATATTTTTTTCTGTGTGAAAGAAGGGGCATATACTTCAAATTGGAATGCAGTCACACTACTCAAATCTCCTGAAATATGAGTCCTGAGATGAAAGTCAGCTGATGCCATTTGTTGTCACGGAATTCCTTCTCCTGTCAGTGAATATAAGAATTCTGATGGTCAGAGAAGATGTTAGCTAATGTCAAAATGGCCTCCCCCTATGTGGTTAACAGCAGAATGCCCCTATTATATGTCTGCC
Source organism: Delphinus delphis (assembly GCF_949987515.2). Classification (NCBI taxonomy): domain Eukaryota; kingdom Metazoa; phylum Chordata; class Mammalia; order Artiodactyla; family Delphinidae; genus Delphinus; species Delphinus delphis. The sequence continues at coordinate 71,541,712 of NC_082688.1, forward strand.
TCAAACAGGAGACCACTTTCTCTCTTTAAAAATGAATTAAGGTGAGAGTGCTTTTGGATGAGTGGCTCTGTAGCTGAAGGATTCAGAGAACACCAGATGAGAAAGGGGATGTGGTAGGAGGCTACAAGGGACTGGTATTTTCTTTACTGGAATTCCAATTTATCAGTATACATATAATTGAATATTACTATGTAAAATTATCACTTTTTAGTTTCACGTAAGATTGTGGTATTCTTCCTCTGATTTTCCTTCTATATCATGTATTTATACTTACATATTATTATTACAATATATTTTAATACATTATGTTAATTGGAGACACTGAACAAGTTTTTACAGCATTTAGCCAAGAAAACCTTAGTGATCTCATGCATAGACTTCATGCTGAATTGATCTTTGTATTGATTATCCATCTCACTTTTAAATTATGCAAAGCTCCAATTAAAATATAAAAATAAAATGTGAAAGCAGGGAAGAATTGGGTCTTTCAAAATATGCAGATCAGATGAATATGCTTTATTTAGGATATCTCTCCTTTTTGCATCTGTATTTTGAACATATCTGGTTATATGTTCCAAGAATAGACATAGATATTACAGAGAAAATCTGCTTTTAAAATGTACTCAGTAACTATTCGCTAATCCTTTCCTCAGAGAGCTTAGTCTGCTAAATATGATACAACATATTCTCTTGCATGCATTGATTGAATGCCAGAACAAGACTCCAAAGATATCATAATCTAAATACCCAAGGGTCCTGAAAGAGAAGATGATTTAATCGATGTCTGTAGCACAAAGTTTAGCAGAAGGAAAAGTATTTGAAGATTATAATGTCACTGTGGAGGATTTAAGTTTGTACAATTAGATTAAAAATATCATATCTATATCAATTTATCTATCTATTATCTTTCTATAATGTATATACTAGAGAAAGAGAGAGAATGTTCACACATACAACAAAATTAGATCAAATCTAATAAGAAGCATCAACCAATGTCATGGGTGGCTTCTTGTTCATAGGACATTTTATCCTGAGAACAATGTCATTTCAAAACATAGGAATATGGCAAACCATTATAGCATGAATTTAGCTGTTGACAGTCTTCGTTCACTTAGAAAAAAATGTCAGTATCAAAATTATATGTGTATATGTGCTTTGTAGGAAAGACTGAGTAACTGGTGTGGGTACTTTCCTTATCTGATACTTCTCATTCCAGTTGCAATTTGGGGGAAAATTTCTCTTTTAGGGACTCAGTTGAGTCTACATGGGCCAACTCACACAGACATTTAAAATGAAAAATGAAGTTTGTGTAAAAGGTAAGCATGTGATGAGTCTCATATCCCCTGCCCTTACGTGGGTGATAGAAGTAATTACTTCCAGACATATCATTGCACTGGGCACAGTTGGCACACGGGAGTCAGCCAGGTGTTAGACGTGATAGGAAATGTGCCGCCTGATTAGACAGACCCGAATCCAAGTGCAACAACATTCTCTCTTAAATGAGATGAGGGGCGGGAATTTAAATTTGCCATTTAATTTTTCATCTGTAGCCAAGGCATGCCAGTGTTTCAAGATGATTTTGTTAATCACATGGGACTATACACTGCATGTGGTAATGAAAGGATAGAAAAATGTTTTTCTCAAACAAGGCAAACACTGTCCAACTCAGTTCCATTGTGATTGGTTTGGTTGAATTTTTTTTTCCTTCTCTTGGTTAGTTCCTCTTATAACTGCATAAACATATTTTGCTTTGTTTTGTTACTACTTGAGGCAAAATCTTTGCAGGCATCCTAAGACTTCTGTTTCACTGAGCCTTTTTTATTGTGATAATTCAGTCCTACTCTGGGCCATATGGATGCTCTGGAAGCTTTATTTATCCCAAAGATGCCCTGGAGCTCAGAGTTCTTAGCCAAGAAGGCTGAAACTTCTTCCAAAATATAGATCAAATACATAAGATTGTTTAACTTACATTCTTGTTTAATTTTCAATAGTTTACTGATTTTTTTATTTCTTAAAACAATAATAGATTGAGAATTTACAATTGACCAACGACTTTGCCACATATTTTATATGCATGACCTCATCATTTAAATATCATAAAATATTTTAAAATTAATATCATTATTATCATTCCTATTTTAGAGGGTGAAAGTCCTGCCTAGAGAGGCATCATAATCTGCTCTAGGTCATGTAGCATGTAAGTGGAGGAACTAGGACTTTTTCTGAAATTGAAAACTATAGTCTCAGTCAATCTGACAGATACATCAGTTTATTTCTTATTTCCTATATAGTGGTTCTCAAGGCTCTTTCAGGCAGTTCATCAGGTAAAAATTATTTTCATAGTAATATTGATATTCTTTGTCTGTGAAACTCTCACTTTTACACAGAAAGGTTATTGGTATGGTTTCAGATTCCGTATTATCATTAACCTATAAGAACCTACTAATAATTGAGCTTTAATGTGGTATTAAAAAGGAATATTCTTGATTATCTGAAAAAGCTTAGAATACTCCTACCTTTTCCAATTATATATATAATCTATCATATATATAATAGATTATTATTTTCTTAATAATCTTCCACCAAAACAACATATCACAACAGATTGAATGCAGAAACGGACATGACAATTTAGCTTATTAAGCCAAACATTTTAGAGCTCTGAAAAAAAAAGTAAAACAATTTCATTCTTCTTTTTACTTTCTGGTTTGGGAAAATATAGTTAATTTCATTAAAAAATGTTATTTACATTAATATGTAATGAATTTATTGTTATTTTTAAGAGAATTAATAACAATATTTTCAATATATCTAGGTTTTAATTTCTAATACTTTAAATACCGTTAGATATAAATAACATAATCCAAAGCTCTCAATAACTTTTAAAAAATCTAAAGGCATTATGACAAAATTTTAGAACCACGTCCCTAGAATATTCCCCAAAAGAAATAACACTTCTACACAAATTCCTACATATGATTCAGCAAATAAATATATAATTTTGTTCTTTCTTTTATTCATAAAGCCAAACTCCAGCCTTCCAGCAGAGATAATGTGAAATGCTAATAGCACAGTGACTTCCAGGCAGGATGAATTTTCTTCACCAACCTAAGAATTTTGAACTGTATCTTGAAGGAAATTAAGAAAGCTTAATGCTTTCTACATTAGAAAACAACATAATTAGGGTTAAGCATTAAGAATGTTCTTCAGGTTATAGTGTGTGCAATGAACTGCCAAGGAGACCAACTGGGATGTTAGATTTGTAAAGGTCAAAAATAGCAAGAAGGAAAAGGAAGGTTTGAAGTTATAAACGGTGATGGCACAAGACTGAAATGCTGTAACCGATTTCAGGATAAAGAAACACTTCAGTGTTAGGATGACATAATTTAGAAGGCGGTATCAATTTCATATGTAGGGCAGGGAGAAGAAGAGGATACAGACTATGCTGAGGTTTTGAGACCTCAGCATATTACTGTATCTCAAATTTTTATTATCATAGTTACGATGATAAAAATTGTAGATGATTTGCAAATAAAAATGGAAAACAACTTTCATTTACACAAATGGAACCTAATGCAGTGTTTTTTAAAATGAATATCATTGATAACTATAAAAACTAAATAGGATAGTTTTTCCCAAATATAATTTATGCTTCTTTAAAATAGAAGTATCTCTTTTATTCACTGTTGTATCCCTAGACTCTAGAAGAGTACTTGGTATATAGTAGATGCTCAGTAAATATTCAATGAATTAATGGTTCTGTTGGAGCAAATAAACAGTGTTTAATTAAGAAAGAAACTTAGAGATCTAAGGTTCTGAATTAATCCTTTTTTGACAGATTAGATTTTGAAGTCCCAAGTAGAATGTTCAACGTCTTAAAGCTTGTTTTAAAACCAAAACATAAAACAGAAGCAATATTGTAACAAATTCAATAAAGAATTTAAAAATGGTCCACATCAAAAAAAAAAAAAACTTAAAAAAAAAAAAAGCTTATTATTAACAGAACCCAGAACACATGACTCCCTGACCAGGGATGAGAAATTCCTCATTCCTAATGATTACAGTTTTAGTGGAGATATAAACAGGACACCCCATTCAAAACTAATATAATTTAGATTTCAGCTACTATATATAGTCAATTTGTTTCACTTTATATTTTCTAAGATTTAGCAGATAGAACATAGCTATGCCTCTGAGGATTTGGAGGAAATTAGAGAAGTAGTCACAATTACCCACTGAAGAATTGGGGTCTGAAGTCTTTTCTGCTCCAGTATTATGTCTATATTAAACTATTTTAATGTTTTGAATGATTTCTTATTTGACCAACAGAGTCAGTCAGAACCGCCACTTTCAATGTCCTAGAATGTTTTTCATTTTTTCCATAGAGGATCCAGGAAAAGAAGGTCCATGTAGAACATGGGTGGGTGTTGGTCAAATTCCAATAGCCAAAGGTCTGTAATATCAAGTACTATGGAGAAACCTTTACAAAACAACAGACAATTATTGCAATATCAAAATAATTTATTTTGAAATGTTAATTTATTATGTTAATTTATAAATGTTAATTTATTTAACATTTCTTTCTGACAATGTGGGAATTACCCTCTCACAAAAAAAGAAGGAAAGAAAAGGAAAACAGCACCAGTAAAGGTCATGCTAATTTCCTTTCCACTCTCTAAGTTAACAGAACTAATAAATATGATGGTATGACATTAGGAGATGTTAGTGGATGGTGTTTCTTCAGTTGCCATAAAACCTGTCTCCTTGGTGACTTTTTGGTAGCTTGAGGATGATCAGATATCTGAAGTGACTGCTCACCAGATTAGTCTGTGTCTCTCTTTAATTACATGAAGGACCAATAGGTAAATGCTTGTTAAAGCAGGATATAACTTTACAGTGTATCCTAGGTCAACATAAGTTGACATATCAGTCTTTTACCATGGTTGACATTCTAGTAAAAAAAAAAAATTAGAGGCATTTTGAGGTTGATGTGCAGAGACTTCTTTTAATGAACACAAACAAAATATGTAAATTCCTAAGAAATGTACACACAAGTGTTAAATCTAATACCCTATGTTCACATTGATTTCTTAGCTGTTACTGAAATGAATTATTTTTTAAAATTAGTGGCTATTAAAATATATTCCCCAGTTTTAATAATTTTATAGAGTAGGAAACAAAATTCTGATTACTTAAGAAAATATAATTAATATTTCCCATTTTCCATAAATCAATAGCTTTCTCCTTTGATCATAAGCATATCATTGAACTATGAAAAAGGAATAAATATACACAAAAGAAACAGGTAGTGTCATCCCTTATGTTCTAAAATAAATAATTTCAATAGATAAAAATTATGCTTCAAGATAATAGTGTTCCTTTAACAGATATCTGTTGAGAGTCAAGCACACTAGCCATCTTTTAAGTCTCAATTCTCAACATTAACTTTTTTTCCATATCAAGAAGACTTCAGCTTGATTTTCCATTAATCAGTATCTTTAAGATCTTGTGACATGATCTGAGTTTGACTCCATGACAAATACCTTTAATAGTCTTCTTTTAAAATTGATGTCTCCTCTACTCTTTCATAATCTTTGAACTACTCACTTTCAGAAAGTGAACTACTCACTTTCACTTTCATCTGTTCTCCTTTTTAAATTCTGTAAACAAAAGGAAAATGGACCAATCATCAATCCAGCAACTCCATGAAAAAAAGTACATGCCTTTTCATCCAGTCCTTTGAGCAATTAATTTTGATATTTTGCTTCTTGGCTCTAGTGTACTTATTTGTTTCCAAAATATAAAATGTTTATAGTAGCACTTCTGTTATTTGTGATTTGTTTCAAATATCAAACCTTTGTAAACATGGTGCATTATTCAAAACCTCACAAATGTAAATAAATCCCCTCTTTTATCCAGTGACTAGATCTTCCTTCTTATAAAAATGAGACATCTTACCATACTCCATGAAGATAATCCCCTGCACCCTAGTTGGAAGCATTTCAGTCATTTGTTACAGCTCATAACCTCTGAATAAAATTGAAACATCAAGATTTTTGAGCTATTATTTCATAATAACCATAGAGCTTTGTTTCAGTGTTCAGACATTTCAAATTATCTCATTGTACCACATTTATTCATGGGGGTAAAATAAATATGACTAATTCCAAGGACTGTATCACCTCTTTTGTTTAGTCACATTCATAAATATTTGGTTTATCCCCCTAACATTATAATTATGTGATAAACCCCAAAGCTATTGGGACAAGGAAGGAAGGAAGGAAGAGAGGGAGGGAGGGTGGGAAGGAGGAAGGGAAGAAAACAATTACAGAAACACTGTAAGAAACTGATCTGTTCTATTTCTTGTAATTATATAAATTAGTAAAATAAACTGGGAATTGAGAATTTTAGGAGAAAGTATAATTATATCTGATTTCAATAAACAAATCTCAAATATAACTTCCAAAAGAAAAGAAGTGAGGAACACAGGATTTTGTGAGAGGACAGAGGCATGCAGCATTATAAAAGAATTACCAAATTGACAGGTTAGCAGAAAGACACTAGCATAACATACATTGATTTCAGAAAACAAATAGGAATTCCTTCAAGAAAACACTTCTGGACAAAGTGGTATCATGATGATGATTCTAATGAACATTTGACCCATGTGTTTTGAAGAGGATTTTCACATTGTGGCAATTTCTCATATTATAAGTTCTACCTTACCATTGTAGAAGCTAGGTAACTCTTTGTCCCAGCCATTCTTACCCTTGGAGCATAGCATGTGACCTAGATTTGGTCAATCAGATACACCCAACATAAACATTGGTTTGAAAGACATCATTGTGAAAAATCCATTGCGTTATACCGGAGGCGGAGAATGGGCAATAAACTTAAGCTTTCAAAACTAGCAGCGGCAGAGATTGTGCTATAAATTGTGCCATATTTTGCTTTTTGTGCTCAATGTCCACTATGTAAGCTGCAGTGCCAATATTCAGCGGCAGTGCCATTGTATCTGAAAATTGTCAGGCAGTGTAATATTTGTGTACTCTTCTTTGTTGTATAACCTTGGGTGGCGATTCTCTGGTGCCACGTTCCCAGAGAAGTTGTGAAACATTTAAAACCCTCTAATAAGTTCATTTTATGTTTTTATAAGCTGGAGAGGGTCTTGTGGTTGCAGCTAAGGTCTCTGAATGAAACAAGGCTCATACTGTATTTATCACAAACCATGTAGAGAACTTCCTGATTTCCTATTCATGAAAAATTCATACAAATTTTTATTCATTTCTAACTGATCTTCCTTCTCCCTCTTTATGTCAGCAATGCCTGTGGCTCAGTGTTTTCCTCCCATACTCCTCTTTCTTTCTCTTCCTCATTTCAGCTATCTACACTATAGAATTTTCAGTTTTCAAACCTGGGATAGTCTGGATGCAATTTGCATTGGAAACTTCTACTGTAAAGTCCTAGGAAGGAGAGAAGAAAACCAATAGTCAGCCAAGTTTTTTAAAACAAAAGCAAAAAAACCATGATAATTATTAGCTGTTTTGTTTACAAGCGAACACGTTAAGAGTTATATTGAATAAGCACTTTAAAATACAATCAGGGAAATAGATAGACACAAAAATACACACACATATATTTTTCCCTCATCTCAAAAGAAAAAAAATGATCAGTAAACAAATATTGAAATCTAGTTAATTCTCTGGATACTGAAGTGTTTAAGGGTAAAGTGATGGTGATATGGGGAGGAAAAATTCTCCTCTACCCTCTTTGGAACTCTGGCCGGGCCTAAGAATTAAACTGACATAAGACAGATTAACAAGAGAAGAGCATACAAGTTTAGTGAATTTTTACATGTACATGGGAACATTCACAGGAGAATGAAGACCCCCAAGAAGTAACAAGAGCTTTGTACCTTTTAGACAAAGAAACAAAAAATATGTAAAGAATTGTCAAGACAAAGAGGTTTGGGCCATGGGTAGGGTATAGTGGAAAAGTAACAAGGTTTGTTTATAGAACCTTTGCAGCCCTAAATTCCCTGTCTCTGATGATAAGGGTATCTCTTTACTCCTAATACAGGGAGGGTGCATCTCATGTGGGACATTTATCTCCTGCTTTCAGAGAAGAAGGGAGATGAAGGGGAAGGTCAAAGTGACCTACCCCTGCTTCTGCCATTTTCTTAAACTCCTTTAACTTAAGATATTCAGTATGCCAAGGTGCTGTACTGGGGGTAGCATGCCCTGAACCCCACCGGTGTATGGATGACTGCATATTACTTTGACATAGCCATCAAAACTACAAGACAAATAATGACAGACAGATGCCTAGAGAGATGAATAAATGGAAAGCTATGGAATACAATAAATATTGTGAAAATTAATTATAGAATCTAGGTAGTAGGTATACAAATATTTATTTTACACTTCTCTTACTTTGTGAATATTTGAATTTTTAATAGCACACTTTTGGGGAAAGATGTTATAAAAAAAACAATTGAAGCACTCTGTATTATGTAAAAATAAATGTTCACCATGACCTAGACCTAACACAGCAAGAACATTTTTGCTTTATTTAGTTTGTTAGTTTAAGGCATTAGACAAATATATAAACATATGGTAGTAAAAAGAACCATCAAAAATGCTTTAAAAGATTTAAATGAATACTCTTAATAGGGTATGATATCTGTTATTATTTTCCTTATATGTTGAGCAATTCTTTGTTCTCATAAAACGTGTATTTCTTCACTATGCTAAAACTGTCACCCTGTCTCTCAAAACTGGAAATCAGAATTAGAATGAAAGGCTCTTCAGCTTTAAACTGGCATGAGCCTTAGAAGTCATTAATTAAAAGTTCTTTAATTTTGGTTAACATTAAATTTGAACATTTAAAGTGACTTGCCTAAAGTTATTTGCCTGGGTGATGGAGTGAGACAAGGACTCATGTTTTCTGACTTCTAACATAGTGCTCATCCTAAAACTGTACACTGTCTTTTACTGAACAGCCACGTTTAAAATTTGTGTTAAAAATCATATAAAAAACTATATAAAGCGTTGAATCATTACCAAATAGGTCAAATTTCTGTGCTTTAATTAAAACCTAAATTCAGAAACAAAATATATTTAATTTTGCTTTCATTGTCCTATATTATATCATTCTGTTAATATTATAAATTATTCTCATATTATTATATAATGTGTAACATATATGTATATATATGTATGTGTATACATCTACATGTATATATATATTTACTAATATCAAGAGTGTTTAAAAAAGCCTTTTGGTTTCTAATAAATTATTAGTTAACACAATAGCTACAGAAATACATACCTACCTTACAAAATGTGGAAAACAATCTATAATAGAGTTTTATAGAATTCATATAATTTATCAGAGAAAGATATCTTAAAACAAAGATGTTTTAAGACACAATGTAATTTCATTTCCACATAAAAAAGGCACCTACTTGAAGTGCTCTTAAGCTTCTAATAGGTCAATTGTTTTTAGACTGAAAATCTTAATTGCTTTTTACTGTTTGAATGATAAATGAATATGGAAAAAAGATTAATAACTCTTTTAATTCTGATTTTCTCTTGTCTACCTGGCTGACTGAAGAAGACATTAAGAGAAATTAATTCCTTTGAGAGAGGTCAGAGAATTTGGTTTATTTCTACAAGTGATTATTGTTGGCAAGTGAGGAGACTCCTTTTTAGGTATTGAACACTATTTTCTCGTACTTCACAACATTTTACCAAAAAATTTGCCTGTTGAGATTTCCTGGAAAATGTAAGAGTAAGAATTTCTGTAATCATTTTTTTGTAAAACCCTTAAACATTTGAAAAAATTTTTTTATAATATCTCTAGAGAGAAAATAATTGAGTATACTGCATGTTCTTTAAGAATATTTTTCTTTCTCAGACTTCGGTGTGCCATAGAATTATTTGGGGTAATAAATTAATTAATTAATTATTTGGGGTAACTTCAAAAGATTTTTTAGCTCAACCCAAGAAATTCTGATTCAGTAGAAGTATCTCCTCAGATGATTCTAAGGCCAGGGCTTTAAGGTCAAGAATTGGAGAATTATTGCTTTAAGAATCCCTACCATTTTTAGAATTGATGGTATGCAATAGAATCAATCAAGTATTATTCACACAGTCCATATGAATTCGAACACTGATTCTAGAAGACCACTCAGCTCTCACCAGAAATCTTAGAAGAAAATCTTCTTGAAAATCAAGTGTCTGAAATCCAAGACACTAAATGCTCTGGATCGCTTGTCATACTCCTCAATCCCAAATCCAGGCAAAATGCTGTTGATGATCCTTGCCTGGTTGACTGGATTTGACCTTTAGGTCATTATGTGGAGGTGACTTCATTGTGACTCTCCTCCTGTCTCCAACCTTTCCCACCAACAATAGAATTAAATTTAAATTCTACTTTCAAAAATACCTCCAGTAGCCCTAACCCTTTCACCCAGCCTTAGCACTGAGAGCTTGTACTGTCATGAAATATAAATCATAAGCAGGATTGTAGAGCCATGTCCCTCAGAGCCTATTTTCCAAGGAAGCTTGAGTGAGCAGAAGAAACAAAATCTAGCACCAATCATGAACAATTTCAACCATATGAAAATGCAAAGACAGTAGAAAAATGAGTGACATCTTTTTAGTAATAATTGTGGAAAGCAAGATTTTAGAAAATAGTCACCATCTATTCTCCAGGAAAGGGAAAATCCTTGGTTCCATGAAATACAAACAGATAAAAACAGAGTTTTTTTCACCTATGGAATAAGTGTGATCATCAGTAGAAACACTGTATAGTAAAACCAATCCTGAAGAAATCTAGGTCAGCAAAACAGATAATACACACACACACACACACACACACACACACACTGACTAAAGAAGGACAAAGTGATGGTAAAATATGCACTTAGAATCTAGAACCCAGGCTCTGAGATCAGCTCAAACCTGGTTTGAGTTGTAGCTCTTACACTTACTAACCATTTATCATCAGGCAACTTATTTAATGTCTCCATGACTTAAAATTTCCTTCTCAGTAAATGGAAATTATACCTATTTGATATGACCATTGGGAAAATACAGATAAAAATTTATGCAAACTGCATAAGTATCTGGTGCATAGAAATCTCAATAAATGACAGAAGATGACAAACACTGAGAGAACATTAATATTAACTGTGCATTTAGAGTAAACTCCTAAAAGAGCAGTCAGAAGAAACAGTTTTAAAACAACAGTTAAATTACTTACCATTCTAAATTCTTTATGTATATTAACTCACACACACACACAAAAAAAACCGTGAAGTGCTATGTCATTTTCAGATGAGGATATTGAGGCACAGAAGTAATCAGAATTTAGAAAAAGAACCATGATGGGATATTTTGGAGGGGGATTATAATGTTCTAGGCAAAATTAATAATTTATAACCTTTAGCGGAAAATCTGGTGAAATTCTACAATTCATGAAAATAATAGTTATTTAAGCATCTAAATAGGAGAAAAGAAATACAACCACCACTAAAACAACAATGACAACAAAACATTTTCATAGCTGTTAAAAATCAAAGTGGCTTTGGAAATTTGCATGACAAAAATTGTTACAACTAATCAAGCTATAATCATTTGAAAAGCTAAGAGAGACGTCCATGCACTTCCAAACAATTACAAAATATAGACGTTCTGCAAACATCACTGGAGCAACCCCAGGTAAAAAATTCACTGTTGATATTATTTATAAAATGTAGCTCTTATTATAGAAATAAACAAAAGAGACTAAAAAAAAGATTTTTTGGTAAAAATAATTATATAGACATTCATTATATGAGGCTACTCAGGGTTGCCACATAGGCAACTCCCCATCAGCACATTTAAAAATTACCCCATTTGGGGCTTCCCTGGTGGTGCAGTGGTTGAGAGTCTGCCTGCCGATGCAGGGGACACGGGTTCATGCCCCGGTCCGGGAGGATCCCACATGCCGCAGAGCCGCTGGGCCCGTTGGCCATGGCTGCTGAGCCTGCGTGTCCGGAGCCTGTGCTCCACAACGGGAGAGGCCACAACAGTGAGAGGCCCACATACCGCAAAAAAACAAAGAAAAAAAAATTACCCCATTTGTTCCTGCATAGGGAATGCAAACTCCATGGTGGCAATAAAGAATATTTATTTCTACTTTTCCTTGGGAAAATGTAGAATAGTGCTTTTCCCTTGAAAATATGTACCTACCCTGCAGATCCCTTTATAAATTGAACATCTGTTGGTATAGTTCTGTTTTCCAATTGTGTTTTACATACTTTGTACAGTGAGTGTCAGGTGTCAGTGGTTTGGTTCAAAGTCTGGGACCTACCAGATCTGCTTCCCAATCCTTGAAAAGAGTCAGCAGTCTGTGGTTAGGCTTCCATGATTTTTGTGGAGCACTCTAGAAGACTCCATGACAGACAGCCTTGCTTATTTTTCAATGAAAATGCATCATCTTGTGTTGTTTTTTCATCCTTTACAAAAATACAATTATCTTCTTTTCCACAGGTTAAATTCCATTCAGGTAAATGATGATGTTTTCCCAATTTAAATTTGCACATGAGTTAACATAGTAAGATTTATTATGCAGGAAGGACCCTTGGTATTTAGGGGCTCACATTTAAAGCAGTGTGTAGGAAGACCATAAGCTGATGTAAAGATTAACTCTGACATAATAACTGTTTTTAGATCCACGGGGTAACAGTTTTCATTTTATTTATGAGCTTCATATTTTAAATTGACGTTTATGCTGGGCAATGTGTGAAATTATTTGACTGTGACCAGACTTATTTATAAATTCAATGTGAAGACTGACACATTTCATATGCTATTTGTATTATGAATATATTGGAAATGGTACAATTAAAATATCTGAGCTTAAAGAGGGAAAGGGACCGATACAGATCCAGTTAAGAAATAATGTTTGAGTGCACATATATTTAAAAAGTTATAAAAGGAAAAGAAGCAATATGAACTACTTATCTCGGTGCCTGAAAATATGCAGGAAGCAAAAATAAGACCTGCTAAGGCTGGCATATGAAAAGGACTTCATGAAATGTTAACTTAACACATTTGAAATCATATTATAATTAGTACTGGGTGAGCCATAAATGTTCCTAAAAACACCTAGAAGTTAATATGCTTTCTCTCTCTCCCTCTCTCACTCTTGCTGTCATCTTCATATCATCTAGTACGAAGGTCTTAATTGAAAATCATGTTCCTAGAGAGTGTGCATCTTGTCAAATGGCAAAATATTACAACCTGAAATGAGTTCTTTTCAGCTATTTTAGCTCTGAGTGGACTCTGGAAATTTAAGGGTCTAGGGTCTGGTTTGTGCAGACTGCTGTATACCCTGATCTCTTCAGTTTACCTGGCCAGCAACAGGGAGAGGACTGTATAGCCACGGGGTTCTAACAGGTTCATCTTATTAATTCTGAGGCAGCTCAGAAAAGGAATGATACTGTAATTACCAGCAAGAAAAATTCTAACAAGGCACACAAACAATTTGTTCCTTTTTTTGACTCAAAATTTCTGACTTACATTTAGCATAATTCATTTCCTTTTAGTGAAAGTGTCAGTACCATTCTTTTCAAAATATTCCTTCTTCAGAATTCCCCTCTGCATTCAGAAATGACATACAATAGTAATAATAGCAATAATTATGGTAATAACAATACCATGTAGTTAGTGATTAAGGATAGAGTGATTGACACTGAAGACAATTATTGCTAGCATATAGTAAAGAAAAACGGTTTGTTGGTAGGTAGAAGCATAAGACGCTTGGCAACTATTGAAACGATGAAATCTATTACCAAACACGTAGCTCATTAGAATCAGGGAGTCTTGCATGCTGAGGGTGGCAGCAGAATACTGTAAATTTTTTATTTGTATGTATATATCATTTATCTCACTACTGGGCACACAGTAGGCACTTAATCAGTGTAGTTCGTTTTATCAGTGATGACTGCAGGGTAAGCTTCCGGGAAACGAAGAATTGAGAAATCCCCAAGAAATGAAGATTGGCTTTCTGGAAAAAAAAAAAAATCTGAATCAGAATCAGGTAGGGAAGTCAGAATCAAGGAATATATCAAAAACAAGGCTAGGTTAATGCAGCAGGTCAAAAAGTCTGTGAAACAAACAAGAACCAAAGGATGCATGTACCAAGAAACAAAGTGACAGGTACAAAGACCAGTCACATGGTCAAGAATTTACCTGCAGATATATCAGAAGATGCTGAAAAAAAGTGAAAAAAGGAATGTGAGATGCCAGCACTAAAGAAGAACCATGGTAAATGGTCCAAGAGTCATTTTAATCTAGTATTTAAATGAACCTATTTAAGGACGTACATAATGACAAAGCCAGAGCTCAGAGTGGAGATGGGTGCTAATAATAGTAGGTGATACTGGTAACAGCAATATTGCTTCTAATACTACCACTAATAATAAATAACAACCATTCCACCGGAGCTGAAAAAATCTAAAAATTGACATTAGGGTTATAGAATTTATATACTATGATAATTTTTAAATGTAATGTTTATGTGATACATATAGTTGAGTGCATAATTATTATTGTAATGAATACATTATATAAATTTAAGAAGTTTTAGTAATTATTAATGAAGTTAAATGTATAGTTTTCTCTCTGGCCTTGGTAGTAGTCCAGCATCTATAATTACCATTAATTTGACCAGATAGCCCTGAAATATTTAATCATAACCATTACTATCATGTTTATCTTACAAACACCCTAGATCTTAACCTCTAGGACTGAGAATTCTTCAACTACTTGTCATTCCCACCAGAAAGGGGGAAATATCACCCAAAATACGAACTCCTGTTCCCTTAAATGAAGGAAGTGGGACAGAGCGATAGGAAAATGAAAAAGTGTGAAGAAGGGGGCTGACCTCTTTATATATCCATCCCTTCTGACAAGACCACAGAAAGTAAGGAAAGCAGGTTTACAATAGAAAGAATATGACTTCATGGGTGGCAAGTAGACCCACTTCCCCAGTTCCTTCATTAAAATAAAAAACAAGGCCCAGACACATTTACCTGTGGCGTAAATCTTTTTAAAAAGTCATAAAACGTTTAATTCTATAAAGAAAGATAAGGACTTAAGCTACAATATAAGTTTCTTTAATCTTCTCCCTTCATGTAAGAGAGGAAAATGTAAGCAGAGGCAAAAGGTAAACAATTATCATAAATTAAGATTTCTTAATGTCAAAAGATAGATACATTCAACTATTATTATACAGTATATCCAATTAAGTGCATTTAGCAGTTTGGGGAAATAATAGTGTTTAATCGTCTCTTTCACTATGCATAAAAATTAATTTTGAAATGTTTTATTATCAAAGCAATTTTGGGTGTTATTCCAAAGAAAAAGTATACACCCTTACATATTAATTTGTAATGGTAGTCATTATAAACTCAGATTTCTACTGATTAAAAGAATAAAATTTTGACAGAGAAAAAACAGAAGTCAAATGAAACAAGAATTAAAACAGTAAAATTTATCCATTATTTCCTATCTCTTCCTATCTTCCTAGTTCTGATGAAATGGAGCATTAAAGACCCATTAATTGAATATTACTGGAGTCAAATAATTTTAATGAATGTGTACCCTATTACTTAAAATTCACATATGCCATTCTATAATTGTATGCTATAAATTTAAATCTATTAGTTTTTCCATATTCTTTGTTTAAATCACTTATTTAAAGTCTCTCTGTATTCTCACAGCATTTTAGGAGAAAATGAATAATTCAATTTCTTTATCCATTTTGAGCTAAACTAAGTGAAAAATCATCAAAGAGGAAAAGCTTGTATTTTCTAAATAACTGCCATGAACCTCTTTGCTTACACAGGAATTTAGAACACCACAAAAAATATTGTATTCAAATATCTTCAGAGTTATAAAACTCCAATATCACCTTGATTATTCAGTACGCACAGATGTATAATATGTCCAATATTTAATATTTTTAAATTGTATAATATTTCATTTGGATTTCTATGAAGTCCTACCTCGCTCATTGTTTTATATAACATTTGTTATTTTCCATTATTAGTTCCTTAATTAAAGAATATAGGTGGGGCTTCCCTGGTGGCGCAGTGGTTGAGAGTACACCTGCCGATGCAAGGGACACGGGTTCATGCCCCGGTCCGGGAAGATCCCACGTGCCGCGGAGAGGCTGGGCCCCTGAGCCATGGCCGCTGAGCCTGCGCGTCCGGAGCCTGTGCTCCTCAACGGGAGAGGCCACAACAGTGAGAGGCCCGCGTACCGCAAAAAACAAACAAAGAAAAAAAAAAGAATATAGGTGTATCAGTAGAAGGTTCACTCTCTTTTCTCTGTTGGAAACAATAGTCTACTTTTTAGAGGTTATGTTTATTTCCTTCAGTTTCCCCAAATAAATCCATCTGATTACAGTGAAAGAATTTTCCTATTTTCTTTTTTTATTATAAAAAAAGTTGTAGCATGAAATTTACCATCGTTTACCATTTTTAAACGTACAGTACAGTAAATTACAACATATACATCTTATTTTACAATAGATCTCTAGAACATTTTCATCTTGCAAAACTGAAACTCTAAACCCATTGAACAACTCCCCTTTTTCACGTTCCCTTAGCCACTAGCAACTACCATTCTACTTTCTGTTTCTAAGAATTTGACTACTTTAGATAATTCACATAAATGGAATCATGCACTCTTTCTCTTTTTGTGACTGGTTTATTTTCCTAAGCATAATGTCCTCAAGATTCATTCAAATTGTAACATACCACAGTATATCCATCATTTAAGGATGAATAGTACTCAATTGTATGTATATCCTGCATTTTCTTTATCCGTTCATCTCATGTTTGTTGGACGTCTGTTGCTCAGTGAATGTATTAATTGCAAATGTTTCAATGAACATGAGTGTAAAAATATTGCTTCAAGATCTTGTTTCCTTTTTTATGAATATATAACCAGAAATGGAATTGCTGGATCATATGATAATTCTAATTTTCATTCTTTGAGGAACTTCCATATTGTTTTCCATAATGGCTGGACAATTTGCATTCTCACCAGTAGTGCACAAGCATTCCAGTTTATCCACATTCATGCCAACACTTGATATTTTGCCTTTTTTGATAGTGGCCATCATAATGAGTGTGAGGTGATAGCCCTTTGTGGTTTTGATTTGCATTTCCCAGGTGATTAGTGATGTTGAGCATCTTTTCATATACTTGTTAGCCATTTGTATATATTCTTTGGAGAAATGTCTATTCAAGTATTTTGCCCATTTTTAAATTGGATTATTTGGTTTTTTGTTGTTGAATTGTAGAAGTTCTTTATAAATTCTTGATATTAACACCCTGTCAGAGATATGGTTTGCAAATCTTTTCTCCCATTTTGTAGGCTACCTTTCACTCTATTGGTTGTTTCCCTTGTACAGAAATTAAGTATGATGTAGTCCCATTTGTCTGTTTTTGCTTTTGTTGCCTGTTCTATTAGTGTCATATCCAAGAATAGTTACCAAATCCATTAACATGAAGCTTTTCCTCTATGTTGTCTTCTAGGAATTTATAGTTTCAGTCTTATTTTCAGTCTTAATCCAGTTTGAATTAATTTTTGTATATGCTGTAAGATAAGAGTTCAACTTAATTCTTTTGCATATGGATATCCAGTCATAACTATTCGATTCAGAGAAATGTATAACAAAATAACTGGTTAAATTTGTATAAAATATATTCAAGTCATCCCAGTAATATAAGCATTATAACATAATGTAAGCAATAAATGTAAGTAAAAATATAAGCAATATATAATTTTAAATGTACCATTTATAAATTGATTTAATTATTCTGTTTATAAATAACTAGGGATTTATAGAATTAAAGAGTTTAAATTTTGCAATCAAGCAAATATAGGTTTTACTTGATTTGTTCCACAAAATAACTCTACATCCATGATTGAAGAGTCCCACGTTTATTAATAGGATGTATCCTATGTTGTTGTTTTTATTTATTTATTTTTATTGAAGTAAAGTTGATTTACAGCATCGTGTTAGTTTCAGGTATACAGCACAGTGATTCAGTTTTACATATATATATATATATATGTAGATGATAGATAGATAGATTCTTTTCCCTTATAGGTTATTACAAAATATTGAGTGTAGTTCCCTGTGCTATACAGTAGGCCCTTGTTGGTTATCTTTTTTTTTTTTCTTTTCTTTTTTTTGTGGTATGTGGGCCTCTCACTGTTGTGGCCTCTCCCGTTGTGGAGCACAGGCTCCGGACGCGCAGGCTCAACAGCTGTGGCTCACGGGCCCAGCCGCTCCGCGGCATGTGGGATCTTCCCAGACCAGGGCACGAACCCGTGACCCTGCATCGGCAGGCAGGCTCTCAACCACTGCACCACCAGGGAAGCCCCGGTTATCTATTTTATATATAGTGGTGTGCATATGTTAATCCCAAACTCCTAATTTATTCCTCTCCCCCACCCTTCTTTCCCTTTTGATAACTGTAAATTTGTTTTTTAAGTCTGTGAATATGTTTCTGTTTTGTAAATAAGTTCATTTGTATCATTTTTTAGATTTCACATATGAATGACGTTATATGATACTTGTCTTTTTCTGTCAGGTTTACTTCACTTAGATGATAATCTCTAAGTCCATCCATGTTGCTGCAAATGGCATTATTTCATTCTATCTTATGGCTGAGTAATACTCTACTGTGTATATATACCACATCTTCTGTATCCATTCATCTGTTGATGGACATTTAGGTTGTTTCCACGTCCTGGCTATTGTAAATAGTGCTGCAACGAATACTGGGGTGCATGTATCTTTTTGAATTATGGTTTTCTCTGGATATATGTCCAGGAGTGGGATTGCTGGATCATATGGTAGCTCTATTTTTAATTTTTTTAAGAAACCTCCATACTGTTCTCCATAGTGGTTGCACCAATTTACATTCCCACCCACAGTGTAGGAGGGTTCCTTTTTCTCCAAATCCTCTCCAACACTTATTATTTGTAGACTTTTGAATGATAGCCATTCTGACTGGTATGAGGTGATATACCTCATTGTAGTTTTGAATTGCATTTCTCTAATAATTAGCAATTTGGAGCATCTTTTCAGGTGCCTGTTGGCCATCTGTGTGTCTTCTTTTGAAGACATTTAGGTCTTCCGCCCACTTTTTGATTGGGTTTTTTGGTTTTTTTGATATTGAGCTACATGAGCTGTTTGGAGGTTAATCCCTTGCCAGTTGCATCATTTGCAAATATTTTCTCCTATCCTATAGGTTGTCTTTTTGTTTTGCTTGTGGTTTCCTTTGCTGTGCAAAAGATTTTAAGTTTAGTTAGGTCCCATTTGTTTATTTTTGTTCTTATTTCTGTTACTCTAAGTGACAGATCCAAAAAGATATTGCTGCTGTTTATGTAAAAGAGTCTCCTGCCTATGTTGTCCTCTAGGAGTTTTATAGTGTCCAGTCTTACATTTAGGCCTTTAATCCATTTCGAGTTTATTTTTGTGCATGGCTTTAGAGAATGTTCTAATTTTATTCTTTTACATGTAGCTGTCCAGTTTCCCCAGCAGCAGTTATTGAAGAGACTGTCTTTCCTCCATTGTATATTCTTGACTCCTTTGTCATAGATTAATTGACCATAGGCACATGGGTTTATTTCTGGGCTTTCTATCCTGTTCCACTGATCTACATTTCTGTGCTTGTGCCAGTACCATACTGTTTCGATGACTGTAGCTTTCTAGTATGGTCTAATGTCAGGGAGCCTGATTCCTTCAGCTTCACTTTTCTTTCTCAAGATTGCTCAGGATTGCTATTTGGGGTCTTTTGTATTTCCATACAAATTTAAAAATTTTTTTTCTATTTCTGTGAAAAATGCTGTTAGTAATTTTATAGGGATCTCATTGAATCTGTAGATTGCCTTGGGTAGTTAGTCATTTTGACAATATTGATTTGTCCATTCTAAGAACACAGTATATCTTTTTGTTTGTGTCATCTTTGATTTTTTTCATCACATCTTACAGTTTTCAGAGTACAGGTTTTTGCCTCCTTAGGTAGATTTGTCCCTAGGTATTTTATTCTTTTTGATGTGATGGTAAAATAGAATTGTTTCCTTAATTTCTCTTTCTGATCTTCATTAGTGTATAGAAATGCAACAGGTTTCTGTATATTAACTTTGTATCCTGCAACTTTACTGAAATCATTGATGAGCTCTAGTAGTTTTCTGGTAGTGTCTTTAAGATTTTCTGTGTATACTGTCATGTCATCTGCAAACAGTGACAGTTTTACTTCCTTTTTTCAATTTGGATTCCTTTTATTTCTTTTTCTTCTCTGATTGCTGTGGCTAGGGCTTCCAAAACTAGGTTGAATAAAAGTGGTGAGAGTAGGCATCATTGTCTTGTATGATGTCTTGTATGATGTTAGCTGTGGGTTTGTCATATATGGCCTTTATTATGTTGAGGTATGTTCCCTCTATGCCCAGTTTCTGGAGACTTTTGATCAGAAATGGATATTAAATTTTATCAAAAGCTTTTTCTGCATCTATTGAGATGATCATATGGTTTTTATTATTCAATTTGTTAATGTGGTATATCACACTATTTGCAGATATTGAAGAATCCTTGCATCCCTGGGATAAATCCCAGTTGATTGTGTTTTATGATCCTTTTAATGTATTGTTGAATTCAGTTTGCTAGTGTTTTCTTGACAATTTTTTTTTTTTTTTTTTTTTTGCTGTACGCGGGCCTCTCACTGTTGTGGCCTCTCCCCTTGAGGAGCACAGGCTCCGGATGCGCAGGCTCAGCGGCCATGGCTCACAGGCCCAGCTGCTCCGTGGCATGTGGGATCTTCCCGGACTGGGGCACAAACCCGTGTCGCCAGCATCAGCAGGCGGACTCTCAACCACTGCGCCACCAGGGAAGCCCTTGTTGACGATTTTTGCGTCTAGGTTCATCAGTCATATTGGCCTGTAATTTTCTTTTTTGTGGTATCTTTGTCTGGTTTTGGTATCAGGGTGGTGATGGGCCCATAGAATGAGTTACGAAATGTTTCTTCCTCTACAATTTTATGGAATAGTTTCAGAAGTATAGGTGTTAACTCTTCTCTAGATGTTTGGTAGAATTCGCCTGTGAAGCCATCTGGTCCTGGACTTTTGTTTGTTGGAAGTTTTTTAATCACAGATTCAATTTCAGTACTTGTAACTGATCTGTTCGTATTCTCTCTTTCTTCCTGGTTCAGTTATGGGAGATTGTAACATATTAAGAATGTGTCCATTTCTTCTAGGTCATCCATTTTATTGGCATATATATAGTTGCTTCTATTAGTTTCTTATGGTGCTTTGTATTTCTGTGATGTTGGTTGTGACTTCTCCTTTTTCCTTTCTAAATGTATTGATTTTGGCCCTCTCCCTTTTTTCTTTATGAGTCTGGCTAAATGTTTATCAATTTTGTTTAACTTTGCAAAGAACCAACTTTTAGTTTCATTGAGCTTTTCTTTGTTTTATTAGTCTCTATTTCATTTATTTCTGCTCTGATCTTTATGATTTATTTCCTTCTCCCAATTTTGGGTTTTGTTTGTTCTTCTTTCTCTAGTTGAGTAAGCTTAGGTTGTTTGTTTGAGATTTTTCTTGTTTCCTAAGGTAAGCTTGTATGGCTATAGTCTTCCCTCTTAGAAATGCTTTTGCTGCGTCCCATATGTTTTGGATCATTGTGTTTTCATTTTTATTTGCCTCTAGATATTTTTTTTATTTCTTCTTTGATTTCTTCAGTGATCCATTGGTTGTTTAGTAGTATATTGTTTAGCCTCCATGTGTTTGTGTTTTTTCCAGTTTTTTTCTTTTAGTTGATTTCTAATCTCATAGTGAAAAGATATGTGATATAATTTCAGTTTTCTGAGACTTGCATTGTGGCCCAGCATGTGATCTATCCTGGGAATGTCCTGTATGCACTTGGAAAAAAAGTGTATACTGCTGCTTTGGGATGGAATGTTCTATAAATATCAATTAAGTCCATAATGTGTCATATAAGGCCTGTGTTTTTTTATTGATTTTCTATCTGGATGATCTGTCCACTGATGTAAGTGGGGTGTAAAATTTCCCCACTATTATTGTGTTACTGTCAATTTCTCCTTTTATGTCTGTTAACATTTGCCTTATATATTGAGGTGCTCTTGTTTTGGGACATATATATTTACAATTGTTACATCTTCTTTATGGATTAATCCTTTGATCATTATGTAGTGTCCTTCTTTGTCTCTTGTAACAGTCTTTATTTTAAAGTCTATTTTGTTTGATATGAGTATTGCTACTTGGATTTCTTTTGATTTCCATTTTCATGGAATAGCTTTTCCATCCCCTCACTTTCAGTTTATATCTGTCTCTAGATCTAAAGTGGGTCTCTTGTAGACAATATATATATGAGTCTTGTTTTTATATCCATTTAGCCAGTCTATGTCTTTTGGTTGGAGCACTCAATCCATTTACATTTAACATAATTATCAATATGCATGTTATTATTGCCATTTTGTTAGATGTTTTGGATTTGTTTTTGTAGGTCTTTTTTCTTCCTTTCCTCTTTTGTTCTCTTCTCTTGTGATTTGATGACTATCTTTAGTGTCATGTTTGGATTCTGTTTTCATTTTTGTGCATATGTCTATTATAGATTTTTCATTTGTGGTTACGGTGAGTTTTTGATATAGCAGTCTATATAAATACACGATTGTTTAAAGTTACTGATCTCTTAATATCAAATGCATTTCAAATATACTGCACTTGTTCTCTCCTCTTACAATTACTGGTTTTGATACCATAATTTTATGTGGATGATTTCCTACCTTCACTATATATTTGCCTGTACCAGTGAGCTTTCCTATTTCATAATTTTCTTGTTTCTAGTTGTGGACTTTCCTTTTCCTCTTAGAAAGTTCCTTTAGCATTTGTTGTAAAGCTGCTTTGGTGGTGTGATTTTTTTTTAGCTTTTGCTTGTCTGTAAAGCTTTTGATTTCTCCGTCAAATTTGAATGAGAGCCTTGCTGGGTAGAGTGTTCTTGGTAGGTTTTTCCCTTTCATCACTTTAAATATATCATATCATGCCACTCCCTTCTGGCCTTTAGAATTTCTGCTGAGAAATCAGCTGCTAGTCTGTGGGGATTCCCTTGTTCATTATTTGTTGCTTTTCCATCATTCCTTTTAATATTTTCTCTTTGTCTTTAATTTTTGTCAGTTTGATTACTGTGTGTCTCGGCATGTTCCTCCTGGGGTTTATCTTATATGGGACTCTCTGTGCTTTCCCATGTTAGAGAATTTTTCAGCTATTATGTCTTAAATATTTTCTTAGGCACTTTCTCTCTCCTTTCTCCTTCTGGGGCCCCCATAATGTGAATGTTGATGCATTTGACATTGTCCCAGAAGTATCTTAAACTGTCCTCATTTCTTTTCATTGTTTTTTTTTTCTGCAGCAGTGATTTACACCACTCTGTCTTCCAGCTCACTGATTCGTTCTTCTGCCTCATTTGTTCTGCTATTGACTCCTTCTAGTGTATTTTTAATTTCAGTTATTGTATTCTTCAACTTTGTTTGGTTGTTCTTTATCTCCACTTCACTTAATTGTTCTTTCAGGGTTTTATCTTATTCCTTAGTCTGGAACACATTCCTTTGCTGTCTCATTTTGTCTAGGTTGCTATTTGTATTTTTATGCATGTAGTAGATTAGTTATGTTTCTCAACCTTGGAGAAGTGACCCTCTGTGTGGGATATCCTATGTGCCCCAGCAGTACACTCCCCTCTCATAACCCCAAGACCAGGGATCACCTGCTCCCAGGGTAGGGTCTGACCTGTGTTTTTGGACTCAGTTCTGCAGGCTGCAGGATCTTAGTCTCCTTGCTTCTGGTGTCTGCCCCCTGACTGGTGAAGCTGGTCTAGAGGTTTGTGCAGGCTTCCTGGAGGGAGGGGCTGGTGCCTGCCCACTGGTGGGTGGGGCTGGGCCTTGACCCTCTGGTGGGCAGGGCTGTGTCAAGGGGTGTGTCTAGAGGTGACTTTGGGCTCAAGATGTCTTTAAGTAGCCTGCATGCTGATGGGTGCACCTGTGTTCCCACCCTGTCAGTTGTTTGGTCTGAGGCATCCCAGCACTGGAGCTTACAAGCTGTTGGGTGGAACCAGGTCTCAGTGCCAAGGACCTAAAATGTCTGCCCCCAGCCAGAGTTCATGTAGGTCCCTGCAATGTCCACCACCATATTTTATGACCCCAGAGAGCCACAGATGCCCACTGCCTCCCCAGAGGACCCACCAAAACAAGCAGGTAGGTCTGGCCCAGGCCCCAAAGGAGTCACTGCTTTTGTCCTGGGACCTGGTGTGCACAGGACCTTGTGTGCACCCTCCAAGATTGGAGCCTCTGTTTCCTCCAGTCCTGTGGAACTCCTGTAGTTAAGCCCTAGTGGCCTTGAAAACCTAATGCTCTAGGGGCTCCTCTTCCTCATGCTGGACCCCTAGGCTGGGAGGCCTGGCATGGGGCTTAGAGCTCTCACTCCTGTGGGAGAACTTCTACAACATAATTATTCTCCAGTTTGTGGGTCACCCACCCTGGTGTTATGGGATTTAATGATATCAGGAGTGTGCTCCTCCTACCATCTCCTGGTTTCTTCTTTATGTGTTTGGATGTAGAATATTTTTTTTTGGTAGATTCCAGTCTTTTTTATCAATGGTTGCTCAGAGTTAGTTGTGATTTTGGTGTGCCCGTGAGAGGAGGTGAGCCCAAGGTCCTCCTACTCCACCATCTTGTCTTAATAAAAGCAGTGATGTTCTACTTAGAGTCTTATGTAAAACATGAAACAAGCAATGGAGATATAAGGATACCAATTTTGGTAAAAACAAACAAATCCACATTTTCCATGAAATGAAGGAACAGACACCATACCTGCAATGTTTATGCATATTTCACCTATTTTAAAATTTTAGAAAAAAACAAATGAGTGTTGTCTCCCTTAATTCAGAAAAAGTATACAGTTAACTTGCCAAACTTCAATGCCTGGTTTCCTCAGAGCCTCTACTCTACCATACATAATAAAGAGCCGTGAAGAAATGATGCTATCCTAAATACTGAGTCCAGTTTCTTCTTTTGGATTTGATTATGGGCACCAGCATTTTAATACTCTAAGTTTTGGGATGAGGGAGTATACAAAAATTTTCAAGCTTTCATGTGCATATGTTATGAATATCAGCTAATATTCTCAGTAGGGGAGAGCAATTGGCAAATTCGTGACTTATCCTTCTGCTTAAGTGGTTATACAAAGAGCTAAATGCTAGTTTATCAGCCTTCATGCCTTGATCACAGGTGTTAGCATATAAAAGTGGTGAATAATCTTGACTCCCTGATGTGAAATGCAACTCGTGAAATTCAAACCTACTTGTGAAATTCAAGAACTGTTTCATAGATTAATGATCACTAATGGCCTATACATACACAATCTGTTAGTTAAATAATGTGTCTGTGGTTGGAAATATAAATAGAAAATTTATGAATTTGCCTACTATTTTCCTTATTTCATTCTTTAGCTGTTCTTGTGGACTCAATTATGGCATATGTTGAATGGCTAACTTTCTAGGACATCACCAAACAGATCAGAGATATCTATAGCTCCATAAGATGTAATGCTTAGCCACATAATACTATAATTAACTTCATGACTTTGTATTGAATTCATTCTCTGATTTTTTTTTTTTTGGTTCTTGTACAATTTGTTTAATGATATTTTGCATCTGTTTTGCAAACCTAAACAGAATCAGCAGTCAGAGAATTCTGAAATGTAATTAAATTTTGGAGCTATTTCCTTTTTGATTATTAATATTCTATCACCTATTGAAAGACAGAGTTTACTGCATTGCAAGATAATTACCTTAAGAGGGCTTCATAAAGAAGCAATATTTTCTGGCAAGAAGTTAGTCACTTTTGATTAATACAATAATTAGGAAGAACATGTCAAGGGCAAGATTCTCTGGTATAAGAGTAACTCTTGTTATGTGGAATCATGATATAATTCTAGTTAGTTAAAAGAATACTTTCATGTCTAGCTTTTTAGTTTCCTTTTTATATTTGCTATATTTTGCCTGAATAGTATTAGCATAGGAGAGTAAAATTTAATATAGGAACTTCAAGCTGTACTAACTCTAACTTTCACTGTTTTTGCTACTAACACTTACAATACCAAATGCAATGCTCTTTCTAGATTCTTGCTCTGCAAAGTAATCATGGACCAGTAGTATCTGTACACCCTAGAACTTGTTAAAACGCAGAATCTCAGGTATGACCCCAGATATACTGAATCAGAATCTGCATCTTTACATGATCCCAGTTTATTAAATGACAGGTACCAAAAAGATCTATATCAATTGCCCCTGATTCCTGCTCCCCAAAAGGAGTTTTCAATACAAACCTTAAACCAACAGAGTGAGAAAAATATAATCACAAAAAGGAAGAGAAAGAGACAAGGAAGAATGTCACTGTCATTTTGGTACATATCTAGTAGTTGCCGACTGATCCAAAGTTTTTTGGAAAGCTGTCTCTGTGACACCATCACTTTCCGGAGAATCTTGAGAAATTCTCAATTTTAGATCTACCATCATTATAGAAGTCAAAGAGGTGGTGCATACTGTTTTTCAGCTAAGAATTATGAATACAAGGTTTAATTCCCTAGTTTTTACTTTAAGAGAGCTTTATGTTCCCATACCCTAAATTTTTATCTTCCATATACCACTGAAAGAATGGAATCTAAGTGAGACACATATAACATGACTTGAAATCCAAAAGCTTTTTTAAAATGTAGTTAAAGAGAATATTATAGTTCATTATTTTCATGAACTTTCTGTTTGATTCATCTGCATTATAAACAGATTTACATAGCTCAATACCCATTGTATGCCTAGTATAAATAGATATAATAAACTATTTGGAGGTATGAAAACAATAGTTATTATAATGATCATGCCTACTTATGTAGCAAAAAGAAAAATCTAAAGTTTACTATTATATAAAGCCAAACTTATAGCATGAATTTTTATTTTATTACAAAATTAGATGAGCTATATCAATGTTTTATTAAATAAACACTTCATTACATCTTTGCAAATACCTTTTCTCATTCAAAAGCTAAATATTCTAGTTCACAAATATTAAAATATTTTTTTATTTCTGTTATTTTTTAAATTGTTCATGAGTAAGAATTTTAAATCTTGAGAACAATAAATGTTTTCTAGATTTGTTGATTTCAGAGTAATTAAGACAAACCATTGAGGCTAGACTTCTTCCTCATTGCAAGGAGTGAAGTAGCAAATGTTTCATTTGAGTAGGCTCCAAGTAAAACTATTTTTGTGACCTTAAATTCACAAAACATATTCAGCTGGAATATATACATATTTTACAAGAAGGAAGAACATGGAGAAAATACAGAATTCAATCAGATTATAAAGAGATTGATGAAAAACTTAGCTACAACCTTAGTGACATGTGCAGTGGAGCAAAGACTCTTGTTTATTCAAATTAGAGAAAATAATGATGTAAGGGTCTGGATGGAGGCATTAAGCTGTCTCAGAGCCAAATGGAAATATATTAAAATGTCTTCAGAGAAACAAAGAAATACAAAATGCAACCAAGCAGTGAAATAAAATAGTTGAACTTTAGTGGTGTTTCAGGATTCCATTTACTGAAATCAAAGAAATATGTAGCTATATATAGACAGAAACTATGAAAATCAACTCTGAAAACAGTATGGAATTGTAGGCCTTTGATGTCACAGCAACCACAAAATAGTGATGTAGAAAGAATCATCCTGATATGCACATTATGTTTGAATTGTAAACAAGCATAACGTTCATAAGCAGGAAAATGTTTCAGTTGATCTTAGCCAAAATGCTGAGAAGTGATTGTACAACTTTCTTATGAATTAGAATTTTGCACATATACAAGAAAAAATGCCATAGCTCTAATCTTTTGACTGCAGAAATGCTCATGTTTTATTTTTCAGCAACAAAAGCAAATTCAACAGTAATGTGATTAACATGATGCTATTCATATAAAAAAGCACAACAGAGATTGACTATATAGTAGTCTAAATTTGTATGAAAGGACACCAAAGATTTGTACATTATGATAAATGGATAAATGTTGTTTTTCTGCAACAAGACTGAGTTTCCTGCAAAACCTTTTATTTTCCTCATACTCAATAGATCAGAGCAAATGTATGTTACTTCCGCAATTTTTTAGAAGAAATATAAAAAGTTCTTAAAATTAAGGTAGTGAAATTTAAATTGAAGATAATCAAGCTTTTAGATAAAGCTACCAGTTTGTAAAAATGCAAGGGATGGAGCAAGTAATTAAAAAACATACTGTAAGCTAAATTAGAAGAAATAAATAAATAGACAAGTAGACCAGGTTTATGTATTGATAGAATCAATATTGTAAAAATGTCAATCTCTGCAAATTTACCTATAGATTCATTGCAGGTATGTGTGTATAAATTGACAAGCTGATTCTAACATGAATTTGTAAATTAAGAAATCTTGGATAGATAATACAATTTTTGAAAGAAGAATAAAGTTTGAGGACTCACATTATCAGATTAAATACTTAACATATTTAAAATAGTCTCTGGTGCAAGGACAGACAAATGGACCAATGCTCCTAGGATCATATATTCAGTCGTCTGGTTATGGCAAAGGTGTTAATGCAATTCAGTGGATAAACATGATCTTTTCAATAAATGATGTTAGATTAGTTGGATATTTATTTGGAAAAAAATTACCTCACACAATACACAAAAATTTATTCACAGTGAATTGTAGATACAAATGAAAAGTATGAAACAATGAAGCACCTGAAAGAAAACATAAGAGATGATCTTCATGACTATTGTTTAATAAAAGATTCTTAAACAGGACACATCTTAAACAGAACACATGAAGCAACTAAACAACTAAAACATATGAAACAACTAAAATATCAAAAAAAAATTATTTCCAGGATTTGGCAATTAAACAATGCAGCATTGTGATCCTTAAGGAAAGAGAAAGAAGCAAAGTAAGCCTTATGATTGCACCAGCTTAATACCTAGAATGGCAGTCTAACTGAATTGACATCAGAGATTGTCAGTTAGGAAATTCAAGGTACCTAGCATTTTGGGCTGCTCCACAACAAAGTGAGGGGAAAGTGAATTTCACTGTCATAATAAAAGTACATATATTTAATAATGGTGACATAAATACAGTCCTTACTTATGACCAAATTACAATTAGAATTGACTTTTCTCCTAGACTTCAGATGATGATAGTTCAGTCATTTCCATCAGTAATTATAGGCTGGCTGAAATCACAGGCACAGACTAATGAGAGACAGTCATGGGTCAAATAGACAACACACTCTGTCCTTTCAAAGTACCAAAGGGATAATGAAGTTTCCCTTATAAATACAATAAAATGATAAAGAATTTAACATCTTCTTTCACTTGATTTCATAGATTTGTCAGTTGCTCACACACACACAAAAGTATAGTTTACAGTTTAAAAGCATGGAAATAATAAAGAAAAATGTCAAGATATGCTATCTTGAGCGTTCATCTCTCAACTGAGAAACATTGGAAGTGATCAGGCTAGAACACACAAGGAAGTTTACCAATAATAGTAATGCTGTTATCTAGCATTCATAATATACTGCTGTAAAAAGAAACTCCAAAATACAGTAGCTGAAGTAAGACAGAAATAATTCTTTTTCTTCTTATCATTTATCAGAAAATAATAAATACTGGGGAAAGTGATCTAAATATTCAAATCAATAAGTTAGGAAAAAAAGAAAAATGAACAAACCTAAAGACACAAGAAAAATTAAAATAGCACAGTAAAATTACATTTCTTGTCTGCATCTACATAAAAATCAATCCCATATGTAATAAGATATAAATATTAAAACTGAAACTTTAAAACTATTATAAAAATATGATAGAATTATTTTATAACAATAACATTTTAAATATACTATAAATATTTTATTATAAGATCATGTATATCAAAATGTATATATATTTACAAAAATGTAAAAGACTGGCCACATACTAGCAGAAGATATATAAGTATAATGCCTTTCATTAACAACAGAGTATTATTTAGACTATATAAGAAATGTGTTCAAATCAGTAAGAAGAAGCAAGCAACCCAATTTTTAAAATGGGTAAAACGTTTGAACACTGAATTCACAGAGAAGGAACTCTAAATGATCATAAACATGAAAAGACGCTCAACCTTGCTAATAATTAGCAAATTTCAAGTTAAGAAAATAATTTACATTGTCAGATCTAGCAGATTGGCATAAATATAAAACATAGGTAATATTAAATATCAATGAAGATGTGAGGCACTGGGAGCATTCATTTCTGGGAACTTTTAGTAGGAGTGTGTAAATTGGTGAGAATTTTATATAAATATTTGGTGATATCTAGTAAAAGGAAGAGGCAAGTTCTTTATGAACCTGCAATTCCGTATGTATTTGTTCATCAAAAGAATTTCTTGTTAATGAGAAAGAGAAAATGCAAAAAAGGAAAGGTTAATTGCATTTTTTGGTATATTTATATATGTACGAATATATATGTGTATATGTATGTATCTTATATACATAATGTAAATGATTTAATTAGGGAAATTGGTAAATAAAATAACATGTTCAGGTATCAAGATAGAAGATTCTAGTTAAAGTGAATGTCCTCGATAAATAAGTAAACAATGGATACATTTTAAAACAATGTTCAAGTTACAAAATAATGAATAGCATATAGTTAACATTTATATACGTTTTCAAAAAGCTATCACAACAAATTCCAATATTACATGTTATTAATGTCTTTGTCACTATAGTAAAATTGAAAGCAAATGTTGTAATGAAATATGACCACTGTAAAATATTGGTTATTTCTAGAGTTTGAGCCAGGCAAATGAGATCTTTTAGGCAGACCTCTAGCCTTAGCTCTGATGTTTTATATCATTTTAAGATACTGATCTGAAGCAAATATGGATGATAGTAATTTTTGGTATATCAGTAGAAAAAAATTTGCTTACTGTTGTTTAACATTTTTACATTTGGAATGCATTACATTTATGAAGAAAACAAACTTTTATTTCTCTTTGAAATAGTTTATTCTTAAAAAAGGAAAGGAAAAAGTTAAATGAATTAAATGAGTTGAATTTCCTTTGTTAGATTCTCCTTAGAGAAAACTTGTCATGAGTCATCAGATTTGGAAGGCAATTACATAACTGCTATTGGTCCTTAACTTTATAACACCTAGGGTCTTCCTATGCTTCTGTATTGTCCTCCTGTCCTTCATTTTCTTTTAATTTGCTCACCTGGCAGGTTTGGTTATATAACTTTTTAACAATTTTTCCCATTCCATTTTTTCTTTTTGTTCATTTCTTTTTATATTGTTCTTTGTCTTAGGTGATATCAACCTATTTATAGGTTAATTTCTGTCATTTTTTTATTATTTTATTTTCTTTCTCAATTTAGATTTCCTACTGTATCTGTAATGTGATATTCTTACGTGTACTGAAGTTTTATTTTGTCATTTTATTATACTCATTATTTGACAGGCTCAATATTTTATCTTCAGTAATATCCCCATTGCTAATTTTATCTATTTCTTATAAATTCTTTTGTCATCGTTCTTTGTTATTATCAAGTATAAAAACCATTATGAAACAGGAGTAGTAATGGGGACTGTCCATGCCCTGAGGCATATTGGATGTATTTTCTTTCTGACTTACTTCACTCTGCATGACCTTCTCTAGGTCCATCCACCTCGCTACAAATAACTCAATTTAGTTTCTTTTTATGGCTGAGTAATATTCCATTGTATATATGTGCCACATCTTCTTTATCCATTCATCTGTCAATGGACACTTAGGTTACTTCCATGTTCTGGGTATTGCAAATAGAGCTGCAATGACTGTACATGACTCTTTGAATTATGGTTTTCTCAGGGTATATGCCCAGTAGTGGGATTTCTGGGTCATATGGTAGTTCTATTTTTAGTTTTCTGAGGAACCTCCATACTGTTCTCCTTAGTGGATGTATCAATTTACATTACCACCAACAGTGCAAGAGGATTCCCCTTTCTTCGCACCCTCTCCAGCATTTATTGTTTGTAGATTTTTTCATGATGGCCGTTCTGACTGGTGTGAGGTGATACCTCACTGTAGTTTTGATTTGCATTTCTCTAATGATTAGTGATGTTGAGCATCCTTTCATGTGTTTCTTGGCAATGTGTATATCTTCTTTGGAGAAATATCTATTTAGGTCTTCTGCCCATTTTTTGGACTGGGTTGTTTGTTTTTTTGATATTGAGCTGCATGAGTTGCCTGTATATTTTGGAGATTAATCCTTTAAGACATACGATCTTAAACTGCAAAGAGCAAATGGTTTGACCTCTGATGTTGTAGACTTCCTGGAATGTAACCTTCAGTGACTTCAACTCTGTTCTGAAATGACTGGCTATAGTTCAAAATGCAAAAGACTTAACTTTTCCACAAAATGCAGTTTTACACTATTAATCTGCAAGAGGTCAGCCCCTTATATTTCAGAAATGTATTATGAAATTTTTCCACATAATGATCAAATTAACTTACATATATTACGGTTATGCTTTCAAACAGAGCAGAATAATACATTATGACAAAGATAAAAGAAATAACAAAAAAAACTGGATTTTACTGAATTCTGGCATGAGTTCTCAAAGCAGTGAGTTTATTTGTCAAAGATTTTACTCTTCTATCTGTAAAATGAATAGCTTACTTCAGATTAGTGGTTTTTAAAACAGATTCTTAAGGCCTATTAGTAGATCATAAAATCAATCAGGTGGTTAAAATCAGCATGTTAAGAATTTATAATAAAACGAAATCGAATAGAAGAAAGATTTTTTAGGGTATCATATATATAAGGATAAGTAAAGTGTTATGACAGTTTCCAATTCATGTACGTGCGTTTGTTGGTGTGTGTTCTGGATCATAATTAAACATGCTTTTATTGTATATATATTTTTTTACAATTTTAGATCCTGCTGAGCATTTCTTTTTTTTTTTTACATCTTTATTGGAGTGTAATTGCTTCACAATGGTGTGTTAGTTTCTGCTTTATAACAAAGTGCATCAGTTATACATATACATATACATATGTTCCCATATCTCTTCCCTCTTGCGTCTCCCTTCCTCCCACCCTCCCTATCCCACCCCTCCAGGCGGTCACAAAGCACCGAGCTAATCTCCTTGTGCTATGTGGCTGATTCCCACTAGCTATCTACCTTACGTTTGGTAGTGTATACATGTCCATGCCTCTGTCTCGCTTTCTCACAGCTTACCCTTCCTCCACCCCATATCCTCAAGTCCATTCTCTAGTAGGTCTGTGTCTTTATTCATGTCTTACCCCTAGGTTCTTCATGACATTTTTTTTTCTTAAATTCCATATATATGTTTTAGCATATGGTATTTGTCTTTCTCTTTCTCACTTACTTCACTCTGTATGACAGACTCTAGGTCCATCCACCTCATTACAAATAGCTCAATTCGTTTCTTTTTATGGCTGCGTAATATTCCACTGTATATATGTGACACATCTTCTTTATCCATTCATCCAATGATGGACACTTAGGTTGTTTCCATCTCTGGGCTATTGTAAATAGAGCTGCAATGAACATTTTGGTACATGACTCTTTTTGAATTATGGTTTTCTCAGGGTATACGCCCAGTAGTGGGATTGCTGGGTCATATGGTAGTTCTATTTGTAGTTTTTTAAGGAACCTCTATACTCTTCTCCACAATAGCTGTATCAATTTACATTCCCACCAACAGTACAAGAGGGTTCCCTTTTCTCCACCCCTCTCCAGCATTTATTGTTTCTAGATTTTTTTGATGATGGCCATTCTGACTGTTGTGAGATGATATCTCATTGTAGTTTTGCTTTGCATTTCTCTAATGATTAGTGATGTTGAGCATTCTTCCGTGTGTTTGTTGGCAATCTGTATATCTTCTTTGGAGAAATGTCTATTTAGGTCTTCTGCCCATTTTTGGATTCGGTTGTTTGCTTTTTTGTTATTGAGCTGCATGAACTGCTTATAAATTTTGGAGATTAATCCTTTGTCAGTTGCTTCATTTGCAAATGTTCTCTCCCATTCTGAGGGTTGTCTTTTGGTCTTGTTTATAGTTTCCGTTGCTGTGCAAAAGCCTTGAAGTTTCATTAGGTCCCATTTGTTTATTTTTGTTTTTATTTCCATTTCTCTAGGAGGTGGGTCAAAAAGGATCTTGCTGTGATTTACGTCATAGAGTGTTCTGCCTATGTTTTCCTCTAAGAGTTTGATAGTTTCTGGCCTTACATTTAGGTCTTTAATCCATTTTGAGCTTATTTTTGTGTATCATGTTAGGGAGTGATCTAATCTCATACTTCTACATGTACCTGTCCAGTTTTCCCAGCACCACTTATTGAAGAGGCTGTCCTTTCTCCACTGTATATTCCTGCCTCCTTTATCAAAGATAAGGTGACCATATGTGCATGGGTTTATCTCTGGGCTTTCGATCCTGTTCCATTCATCTATCTTTCTGTTTTTGTGCCAGTACCATACTCTCTGTAGCTTTGTAGTATAGTCTGAAGTCAGGGAGCCTGATTCCTCCAGCTCTGTTTTGCATTCTCAAGATTGCTTTGGTTATTCAGGGTCTTTTGTGTTTCCATACAAATTGTGAATTTTTTTGTTCTAGTTCTGTGAAAAATGCCAGTGGTAGTTTGGTAGGGATTGCATTGAATCTGTAGATTGCTTTGGGTAGTATAGTCATTTTCACAATGTTGATTCTTCCAATCCAAGAACATGGTATATCTCTCCATCTATTTGTATCATCTTTAATTTCTTTCATCAGTGTCTTATAATTTTCTGCATACAGGTCTTTTATCTCCTTAGGTAGGTTTATTCTTAGATATTTTATTCTTTTTGTTGCAATGGTAAATGGGAGTGTTTTCTTGATTTCACTTTCAGATTTTTCATCATTAGTGTATAGCAATGCCAGAGATTTCTGTGCATTATTTTCGTATCCTGCTACTTTACCAAATTTATTGATTAGCTCTAGCAGTTTTCTGGTAGCATCTTTAGGATTCTCTATGTATAGTATCATGTCATCTGCAAACAGTGACAGCTTTACTTCTTCTTTTCCGATTTGGATTCCTTTTATTTCCTTTTCTTCTCTGATTGCTGTGGCTAAAACTTCCAAAACTATGTTGAATAAGAGTGGTGAGAGTGGGCAACCTTGTCTTGTTCCTGATCTTAGTGAAAGTGCTTTCAGTTTTTCACCATTGAGGACGATGTTCGCTGTGGGTTTGTCATATATGGCCTTTATTATGTTGAGGAAAGTTCCCTCTATGCCTACGTTCTGCAGGGTTTTTATCATAAATGGATGTTGAATTTTGTCAAAAGCTTTCTCTGCATCTATTGACATGATCATATGGTTTTTCTCCTTCAATTTGTTAATATGATGTATCACATTGATTGATTTGCGTATATTGAAGAATCCTTGCATTTCTGGAATACACCCCACTTGATCATGGTGTATGATCTGTTTAATGTGCTGTTCAATTCTGTTTGCTAGTATTTTCTTGAGGATTTTTGCATCTATGTTCGTCAGTGATATTGGCCTGTAGTTTTCTTTCTTTGTGACGTCGTGTCTGGTTTTGGTATCAGGGTGATGGTGGCCTCGTAGAATGAGTTTGGGAGTGTTCCTCCCTCTGCTATATTTTGGAAGAGTTTGAGAAGGATAGGTGTTAGCTCTTCTCTAAATGTTTGATAGAATTCGCCTGTGAACCCATCTGGTCCTGGGTTTTTGTTTGTTGGAAGATTTTTAATCCAGTTTCAATTGCAGTGCTTGTGATTGGTCTGTTCATATTTTCTATTTCTTCCTGATTCAGTCTTGGCAGGTTGTGCATTTCTAAGAATTTGTCCATTTCTTCCAGGTTGACCATTTTATTGGCATAGAGTTGCTTGTAGTAATCTTTCATGATCTTTTGTATTTCTGCAGTGTCAGTTGTTACTTCTCCTTTTTCATTTCTAATTCTATTGATTTGAGTCTTCTTCCTTTTTTCTTGATGA
Organism: Delphinus delphis; assembly: GCF_949987515.2. Taxonomy (NCBI): domain Eukaryota; kingdom Metazoa; phylum Chordata; class Mammalia; order Artiodactyla; family Delphinidae; genus Delphinus; species Delphinus delphis. The sequence goes on from NC_082688.1 coordinate 71,577,900, forward strand.
GTCTGACTAATGGTTTATCAATTTTGTTTATCTTCTCAAAGAACCAGCTTTTAGTTTTATTGATATTTGCTATCATTTCCTTCATTTCTTTTTCATTTATTTCTGATCTGATTTTTTGATTTCTTTCCTTCTGCTAACTTTGGGGATTTTTGTTCTTCTTTCTCTAATTGCTTTAGGTGCAAGGTTAGGTTGTATATTCGAGATGTTTCCTGTTTCCTAAGGTAGGATTGTATTGCTATAAACTTCCCTCTTAGAACTGCTTTTGCTGAATCCCATAGATTTTGGGTTGTCCTGTCTCCATTGTCATTTGTTTCTAGGTTTTTCTGATTTCCTCTTTGATTTCTTCAGTGATCACTTCATTATTAAGTAGTGTATTGTTTAGCCTCCATGTGTTTTTTTTTGTACAGATCTTTTCCTGTAATTGATATCTGGTCTCATAGCGTTGTGGTAGGAAAAGATACTTGATACAATTTCAATTTTCTTAAATTTACCAAGGCTTGATTTGTGACCCAAGATATGATCTATCCTGGAGAATGTTCCATGAGCACTTGAGAAAAATATGTATTCTGTTGTTTTTGGATGGAATGTCCTATAAATATCAATTAAGTCCATCTAGTTTAACGTATCATTTAAAGCTTGTGTTTTCTTATTTATTTTCATTTTGGATGATCTGTCCATTGGTGAAATTGGGGTGTTAAAGTCCCCTAATATGAATGTGTTACTGTCAATTTCCCCTTTTATGGCTGTTAGTATTTGCCTTATGTATTGAGGTGCTCCTATGTTGGTTGTATAAATATTTACAATTGTTATATCTTCTTCTTGGATTGATCCCTTGATCATTATGTAGTGTCCTTCTTTGCCTCTTCTAATAGTCTCTATTTTAAATCTATTTTTTCTGATATGAGAATTGCTACTCCAACTTTCTTTTGGTTTCTCTTTGCATGAAATGTCTTTTTCCATCCCCTTATTTTCAGTCTGTATGTGTCTCTAGGTCTGAAGTTCATCTCTTGTAGACAGCAAATATATTGGTCTTGTTTTTATATCCTTTGAGCCAATCTGTGTCTTTTGGTGGGAGCTTTTAGTCCATTTACATTTAAGGCAATTATCGATATGTATGTTCCTATTCCCATTTTCTTAATTTTTTGGGTCCATTATTGTAGGTCTTTTCCTTCTCTTGTGTTTCTTGCCTAGAGAAGTTCCTTTAGCAGTTGTTGTAAAGCTGGTTTGGTGGTGCTGAACCCTCTCAGCTTTTGTTTGTAAAGGTTTAAATTTCTCCATCAAATCTGAAGGAGATCCTTGCTGGGTAGAGTAATCTTGGTTGCAGGTTTTTCTCCTTCATCACTTTAAATATGTCCTGCCAGTCCCTTCTGGCTTGCAGAGTTTCTGCTGAAAGATCAGCTGTTAACCTTATGGGGATTCCCTTGTGTGTTATTTGTTGTTTTTCCCTTGCTGCTTTTAATATGTTTTCTTTGTATTTAATTTTTGACAGTTTGATTAATATGTGTCTTTGCGTACTTCTCCTTGGATTTATCCTGTATGGGACTCTGTGCTTCCTGGACTTGATTAACAATTTCCTTCCCCGTATTAGGGAAGTTTTCAACTATAATCTCTTCAAATATTTTCTCAGTCCCTTTCTTTTTCTGTTCTTCTTCTGGAACCCCTATAATTCGAATGTTGATGCATTTAATGTTGTCCCAGAGGTCTCTGAGACTGTCCTCAGTTCTTTTCATTCTTTTTTCTTTATTCTGCTCTGCAGTAGTTATTTCCACTTTTTATCTTCCAGGTCACTTATCCGTTCTTCTGCCCCAGTTATTCTGCTATTGATCCCATCTAGAGTATTTTTAATTTCATTTATTGTGTTGTTCATCGTTGTTTGTTTCATCTTTAGTTCTTCTAGTTCCTTGTTAAATGTTTCTTGCATTTTCTCTATTCTATTTCCAAGATTTTGGATCATCTTTACTATCATTATTCTGAATTCTTTTTCAGGTAGACTGCCTATTTCCTCTTCATTTGTTAGGTCTGGTGGGTTTTTATCTTGCTCCTTCATCTGCTGTGTGTTTTTCTGTCTTCTCATTTTGCTTATCTTACTGTGTTTGGGGTCTCCTTTTTGCAGGCTGCAGGTTCGTAGTTCCCATTGTTTTTGGTGTCTGTCCCCAGTGGCTAAAGTTGCTTCAGTGGGTTGTGTTGGCTTCCTGGTGGAGGGGACTAGTGCCTGTGTTCTGGTGGATGAGGCTGGATCTTTTCTTTCTGGTGGGCAGGTCCACGTCTGTTGGTGTGTTTTGGGGTGTCTGTGGACTTGTTATGATTTTAGGCAGCCTCTCTGCTAATGGGTGGGGTTGTATTCCTGTCTTGCTAGTTGTTTGGCATAGGATGTCCAGCACTGTAGCTTGCTGGTCGTTGAGTGAAGCTGGGTGCTGGTGTTGAGATGGAGATCTCTGTGAGATTTTCGCTGTTTGATATTATGTGGGGCTGGGAGGTCTCTTGTGGACCAGTGTCCTAAAGTTGGCTCTCCCACCTCAGAGGCATAGCACTGACTCCTGGCTGCAGCGCCACGAGCCTTTCATCCACATGGCTCAGAATAAAAGGGAGAAAAAGTAGAAATAAAGTATTAGTAGAAGTAGAAAGAAAGAAAAAAAGAAAGAGAGAAAGAAAGAAAGAGAAAGAAAGAAAGGGAGGGAGGAAGGAAGGAAGGAGGGAAGGAAGGAAAAAAGAAGATAAAATAAAATAAACTTATTAAAATAAAAAATAATTATTAAGAAAAAAATTTAAAAAAGAAAACAAAACAAAACAAAACGGACGGACAGAACCCTAGGACAAATGGTGGAAGCAAAGCTATACAGACAAAATCTCTCACAGAAGCATACACATACCCACTCACAAAAAGAGGAAAAGGGGAAAAAATCATAAATCTTGCTCTCAAAGTCCACTTCCTTAATTTGGGATGATTCGTTGTCTATTCATTTATTCCACAGATGCAGGGTACATCAAGTTGATTGTGGAGTTTAACCCGCTGCTTCTGAGGCTGCTGGGAGAGATTTCCCTTTGTCTTCTTTGTCCTCACAGCTACCAGGGTCTCAGCTTTGGATTTGGCCCCGCCTCTGCGTGTACGTCGCCGGGCGTCTGTTCTTCGCTCAGACAGGACAGGGTTAAAGGAGCCGCTGATTCGGGGGCTCTGGCTCACTCAGGCTGGGGCCGAGCCTGCAGCGGCAGAGGCCAGCATGACGTTGCACCACCCTGAGGCGTGCCGTGCGTTCTCCCGGGGGAGTTGTCCCTGGATCCTGGGACTCTGGCAGTGGCGGGCTGCACAGGCTCCCCGGAAGGGGGGTATGGATAGTGACCTGTGCTTGCACACAGGCTTCTTGGTGGCGGCAGCAGCAGCCTTAGCGTCTCATGCCCGTCTCTTGTGTCCGCGCTTTTAGCCGAGGCTCGTGCCTGTCTCTGGAGCTCCTTTAAGCAGCGCTCTTAATCCCTTCTCCTCGCGCACCAGGAAACGAAGAGGGAAGAAAACGTCTCTTGCCTCTTCAGCAGGTCCAGACTTTTCCCTGGACTCCCTCCCAGCTAGCCGTGGCGCACTAACCCCCTGCAGGCTGTGTTCATGCCGCCAACCCCAGTCCTTTCCCAGCGCTCCGACCGAAGCCTGAGCCTCAACTCTAGGCTCCGCCCGCCCCGGCGGGTGAGCAGGCAAACCTCTCGGACTGGTGAGTGCTGGTCGGCACCGATGCTCTGTGCGGGAATCTCTCCACTTTGCCCTCCACACCCCTGTTGCTGTGCTCTTCTCTGCGGCTCCGAAGCTTCCCCCTCCACTGCCCGCAGTCTCTGCCCGCGAAGGGGCTTCCTAGTGTGTGGAATCCTTTCCTCCTTCACAGCCCCCTCCCAGCGGGTCCCGTCCCTATGCTTTTGTCTCTGTTTTTTTCTTTTTCCTTCTGCCCTACCCAGGTACGTGGGGGGTTTCTTGCCTTTTGGGAGGTCTGAGGTCTTCTGCCAGCGTTCAGTATGTGTTCTGTAGGATTTGTTCCATGTATAGATGTATTTCTGGTGTATCTGTGGGGAGGAAGGTGATCTCCGCGTCTTAGTCTTCCACCATCTTCCCGTAAGCCTCTCTGTATATCTTGATTTTAGGAAAAAGGAGGTGCTCAACCCGCTACCCTCCAAATATGACCAATTCTGATTTGAATATTCTAGCTGTTTCAATCAACCAAATTCATCCTTGCCTTATTTATTTTATGAAAAATATAGAAATACCTTGTTTAGAAATCTATATTTTAACTAATTTGTTGGCAGAAAATAAAATTTGATTTGAATATATTACCTGATTGACTTCCCACTTATTGAATACTTTCTAATGTTATACAAGCCACTCTGCTCATATGTCAATTTGCTTTATCATTAAGTATTTTATACTTATACATATATATACAAAAATATGACATACCAAATAGAAAAACAGAAAGTGATTAAATCTTTGAGAAAAATCCTTGCTTTGTAAAAATCCTGATGGAGTTTCATAAAATGTGACCAGTTCTCAGACTCAAGAGCAATTTTTTATTTACTATTCATGGTCAGATAATTTAATCTAGCTACTTGTATATATTAGTAAAGGGGATGGTGGGAATACTATGTTAAGCTTTTCAGGAAAAAAATTGTTTTCACTTCCTTGGAACAAAAAGCATGAAGATAATCTTTTGTAATTTTCTATTTTACTTAGCCTAAGAATATTTGTTACAAATGATTGAACCACACCTTCAACCACATTGATTTTTAAATATATTTTTAATTTTAATTTTTTATTGAAGCATAGTTGATTTACAATGTTGAATTAGTTCCAGGTGTAGGGCAGAGTGATATAGTTATATATATATATATATATATTATTTTTCAGATTATTTTCTATTATAGGTTATTATAAATCCTTGTTGCTTATCTATTTTATATATAGTAGTATGTATCTGTTAATCCCACACTCCTAATTTATCCCTCCTGCCCCCCTTCCCATTTGGTAACCATAAGTTTGTTTTCTGTGCCTATGGGTCTGTTTTGTAAATAAATTCATTTGTATTATTTTCTAGATTCCACATATGAGTGATATGTATTTGTCTTTCTCTGTCCGACTTACTTCACTTACTATAATATTCTCTAGGTCCATCCATGTTGCTACAAATGGCAATATTTCATTCTTGTATATGACTGAGTAATAATCCATTGCGTGTGTGTGTGTGTGTGTGTGTGTGTGTGTGTGTGTGTGTACACCACATCTTCTTTACTCATTCATCTGTTGATGGATACTTAGGTTGCTTCCATGTCTTGCCCATTGTAAATAGTGCTGCTATGAACATTGGGGTGCATGTATCTTTTTGAATTAGTGTTTTTGTCTTTCCCAGATATATGCCCAGGAGTGGGGTTGCTGCATCATATGGTAACACAATTTTATTTTTTTAAGGAACCTCCTTACTGTTCTGCATAGTGGCTGTGCCAATTTACATTCCTACCAAGAGTTTAGGAGGGTTCCCTTTTCTCCACACCGTCTCCAGCATTTATTATCTTTAGACTCTTTGATGATGGCCGTTCTTACCAGTATGAAGTGATACCTCATTGCAGTTCTGCATTTCTTTAATAATTAGCGATGTTAAGCATCTTTTTGTGTGCCTATTGGCCATCTGTATGTCTTCTTTGGAGAAATACCTATTTAGGTCTTCTGCCCAGTTTTTGATTGGATTGTTTGCTTTTTCAATATTGAGTTGTATTAGCTGTACAATATATTTTGGAAATTAAGCCCCAGTTGGTCACATCATTCGCACATATTTTTTCTCATCCTGTAGGTTGTCTTTTTGTTTTGTTTATGGTTTCCTTTGCTGTGCAAAAGCTTTTAAGTTTAGTTATGTCCCATTTGTTTATTTTTGCTTTTATTTCTTTTGACTTAGGAGACTGATCCAAGAAAATGTTGCTACAATTTATGTTAAAGAGTGCTCTGCCTATGTTCTCTTTTAGGAGTTTTACCGCGTCATGTTTTATATTTAGGTCTTTAAACCATTTTCAGTTTATTTTTGTATATGGTATGAGGGAGTGTTCTAATTTCATTGATTTACATGAGGCTCTCCAGCTTTGCCCATACTACTTGCTGAAGATCCTCTCTTTTCCCCATTGTATATTCTTGCCTCCTTTGTTGAAGATTAATTGATCATAGATGCATGGGTTTATTTCTGGGCTCTCTATTCTGTTCCATTGATCTATATGTCTGTTTTTGTGCCAATACCATGCTGTTTTTATTGCTGTAGGTTTGTGGTATGGTCTGCAGTCTGGGAGCATTATGCTTCCAGCTTTTTTCTTTTTCCTCAGGATTGCTTTGAAAATTCTTTGTCTTCTGTGGTTCTATATAAATTTCAGGATTATTTGTTCTAGTTCTGTGAAAAATGTCAGTGATATGATAGGAATTGCATTAAATCTGTAGATTTCTTTGGGTAGTATGGCCATTTTAACACTATTTTAATATTATTTTTTACTATTCTAAGAAATAATAATTGTGAAAATTTATTTTATTTTTATAGATCAAAACAAAATTTAATTTTGTCACAGGAGAAGATCTATAATTATTGAACACTAAACAATATAAAAAACTGATGCTTTGGATCATTAGCCATCAAGATCACTTTGAATTTTTAGATATTTTTTTTCAGAACATTCTGATATTCCATTCCTGGGATACTAATTTTTTGTTTGTTGTATTTACTGAAACTTTCAGCTGTTGATTGCTTTTCCTGTTTAAACTTTAATATTATTATTGTGAGGTCATATTTATTTTTCTTTTAATACAAGTGTATGTTGCCCAGAAATAAAAAGTGCACTTCCTTTGTTTGCCTTGACTCTGAAGGAGTCAGTGACCCCGACTTCACTTACATTTTACTTTTTAACCTTACAATTCCTTCTACATATTAATAGGTTCTACTTGATTCCTCAGAGATGATTTTTGTGACTCAAAGATACAAGAATTTGTGTTGATTCCCAAGAAAGGGAATAATATTTCCAGTCCCTATTCACAGGTGCTCCAGCTCTTTGGAGCTGCAAGTTTTATCTTAGGGATTCCTTTCTGGTGTTTTGCTTTCTAGGGATCTAGGGTCTATAGCTAAGTCCAAAACACCTGAAGGCCATTGGCATTACCTGCTCACTTCCTGAACTGGTTTTGATTTTGCTCTTTGTTTCCAGCACTTGGAATTTCAATTTATTTTAAGGAAGTTATTTATTTTGAAAATTGTTGTATTATTCAGAATTTCTATGTTTGTACAGTTGGGCTACTTGCCACATCAGCTCAGGTTACCTGGGGACAAAGTCAAACCATAGCATTTTTCAGATGGAAGTTTGAGCACACATATCCACTTATTGAAAGTATAGGTGATGCACTTCCAGTTCAAGAAGAATTAAGCCTATTGGTTATCCCTCTTCCAACATAAATCTTATAAAAATATATTGTTTACAGTTATCAGTTATAATTGATAACACTGTATTATAAAATTGAAATTTGTTAAGAGAGTAGAACTTAAATTGTCCTTACCAAAAATAAAAGATATATTAAAAAAAAAAAAAGAATGTGTTGTTTAAAAGGCATAATCCTCAATTGGAAAGAGCACAACCAGTCCCAAGCCAGATAAACAAAAACCACTCTTATACATATCATAGCAAAATTTTAGAACCCTGTAGTAAAAGAGAAAAATTATGAAAGCTTCCTAATGAGAAGTAACAGACTATTTAAATAACAGAAATCATATTGACCTTAACTTTCCTATTTGTTACATTGAATTTAAGAAGACATTGTCTTCAAATTACTGTCATAAAAAAATTTAACTTAAAATTTTATACATTTATAGAAATAATGGTAACTAAACTATCATTAATAGTGAGGGAGAAAATACAGGTCTTTTTTGAAATACAAAGAAAATGGATATTTAAATATTACTAAAGGATGCATTTTAGCAAGAAATATGTATCTAGTGGAAAATGGAATACAATAAACAATGAGAGGGGGAAAATGACCTATTACATCTTTTTTTATGATTCTTTTTTTTATTGCTTTACAATGGTGTGTTAGTTTCTGCTTTATAACAAAGTGAATCAGTTATACATATACATATGTTCCCATATCTCTTCCCTCTTGCGTCTCCCTCTCTCCCACCCTCCCTATCCCACCCCTCCAGGCGGTCACAAAGCACTGAGCTGATCTCCCTGTGCTATGTGGCGGCTTCCCACTAGCTATCTACCTTACATTTGGTAGTGTATATATGCCCATGCTGCTCTCTTGCTTTCTCACAGCTTACCCTTCCCCCTCCCCATATCCTCAAGTCCATTCTCTAGTAGGTCTGTGTCTCTATTCCTGTCTTACCCCTAGGTTCTTCATGACATTTTTTTCTTAAATTCCATATATATGTGTTAGCATACGATATTTGTCTTTCTCTTTCTGACTTACTTCACTCTGTATGACAGACTCTAGGTCTATCCACCTCATTACAAATAGCTCAATTTTGTTCCTTTTTATGGCTGAGTAATATTCCATTGTATATATGTGCCACATCTTCTTTATCCATTCATCCGTTGATGGACACTTAGGTTGTTTCCATCTCCGGGCTATTGTAAATAGAGCTGCAATGAACATTTTGGTACATGGCTCTTTTTGAATTATGGTTTTCCTATTACATCTTAAGGTAATCATAAAAAATAAATAGAAATTTGAAGCTAAAATCTCAAATGTTAAAAAAAAAAAAAAAACCATGATGAGCTTATTTTTTTCACGCAGATATAAAATATGTTGGTCAGAATGAGGTTCCACTGCATATAAGAATAAGTAATTTTAAAAGACAGCTTATTTTTTCTCATATTAAAAAAATCTTGAGGTTGGTAATCGAGTGCTAATATGGTGACTCCACCATTATTTATGTAACATTTATATTAAACATTTGTTTAATATTTAAACATATTTCTCTATCAACATGGTGAACTAATCAGCAACTATAACATTTCCTTCCAAATAAAAATACTTTTTGCAAGCTGTCACTTTCTCCATTTCCTTCCAATATCCCATATTTTGTTGAATTCTTCTGGAGTTTTAATTTCTGGTCTTTATTATATTTTCAATATGCTTCTACTTTTATAGATGTAAATTTTATTGATTGTCGTAAGGTTTACACTCACAATCTCAGCCATTATGTATTTTCAACTCTAATTTTTTCTGGCTTCTTTGCTCAACACTGCGTTTTTGTGTTTTATGAGTTCAGTAGTTCTTGACCTCAATTAAAACCTCCAAGTTGGAATACGTTATTTTCTTCCTCCCAAAAGTGAATAATATTTTTGCAGTCTATAAAGTTTTACATTTACAATTTTCTTTTGGAATTTTAAAATATTTCTCCATTTTTTTCAAACATCCTGAGTTACAAAACAAAAATCTGATGCTAGTCTAATTCTAATCCCTTTGACAACAGTCACCTTTTGTTTGCCTGCTTTCTTCATAGGAAGCTACTATGAAGCATTTTAACTTTGGAATTCTTAAATGTCTGCACTAGGTCTGTAGATCTCCTTCAGCACCACCACTAACATCCATGCTTGAGGGTTTTTTCAGCTCAGGAAAATTTATTTTTTATTCCCTCTTCTCCATTTCCTTTATTCACTTTTTCTACAGTTATGTTGTTCAGATTTTTTGCTTTTTGTCTATTTACTTTTAAAATCTCACCCATTATGTTTTTAATTTTCAATGTTCTAATTATTTTTTGTATAATAGTAACTTTTACTTTTGTCCGTATGACAACCTTTCAGTAATCTCAATGGATTTGAATTGCATACATATATCTTTTATTTCCTTAATATACACTCATTCCACATATTAATTTTTCTCTTTTCTGTGATTGGTTATCTCTCCTTTTCATGATGCTGATTTCCTCAAAAACTTGGTGATTCTTTGTTGTAGTGCCATGTTTAAAAGTAAAGGTCTGTATTGATCAATATTGGTAGTTTGAGGATATTTCCCCAAGCTCACATGAAATTCCCTGGTTCAGTCTTAGTGAGGGCTACATCTGTGATAGATATCCTGGTCCCCATTCTAGTGGTTGCAAAGCTGGGGGGCAAGTGCCTAATATGTGGCCAAAGGAAAAGTCTTGAGGGTGTCAGATTAGCTGGTGTGGGGAGTGAAGAAACTCTCAGTCTTTTGTATTGGCTGCTATTTAACTCTGGACCTAACATTTCTCTACTCAGCAGATCCTCAGAAAGTAATCAGGGTCAGGATTTCCTCTTTCATTTGAAAAGCTGGCTGTGCTTGATGTTTTAACATCTAGATGCACATAGGAGAAATCTGTTTTATATGCATAGCCCTTTAATTCTTTAACTGATGACTGTTTCCTCTACCATGCCCTGCTACCTTTAATCTTGAAGATATCCTGTTTTTCTTCTGAGAGTACTCATTATTTTACTTTATTGTATTTATTTTAATTCCCATTTTATTTCTATCGTGTTGGAGCCTCCTCAGTTCCATAGGCTTCTGAATAAATCTAATTAACTGTCATAGGTTCCAAGAATTCCTCATGGTTCTGACCAGCTATGGCATTCTTCATGGTTTTTCCACGTTATGAATTTGCTCCCTTATTTTATTTGTTATTTTGATTGTTCTAAAGAATATTTTAGAATAAAGAAGAAGTAGAAGGGTTTACAGTTAGCAGTTCAAATCAGAAACCCCTACCACTTTATTGTTGCCTCCCTGTGCTTTAATTAAGAGAACAAATATGTGGGTCGGAGGAAAGCATATAGAAAAGTAAGGACTTTGGAGTTAGGCATGGGTCCTAATGTTGTTCTGCATCTGGCTGCGTGACCATGAGTAGATCATTTAAACTCTACCACACTGCTTCCCTTCACCTAAAATGAAGATATTACTATTTTAGAGGTAGGCTTTATGAGATGATTATATAAGATAAATGTATAATTTGACCATCATAGTCTTTGATAAAAAGGAATATGAGAGTACTGGTTTCACATACCTTGAAAACTTTGGCTTTTATTGCTTTTTACCTTTGCAAGTTAATAGGTGAACAATGCCAACATATTTTAATGTTTCTTTTTTTAGCAAATAATTGGCTCTTTTTAAATTTATTTTGCAAACTGGCAAACATATCTTTAGCATTATTTTCTAAGGCCATTATCCATTAGCATGTGAAAAAAATACCCACTTTTCACTGCCATCTGATTGATTTTGGTATTTTGGACACAATTTTTTAAATTGTGTGTCTTCAAATCTATAAAATATTTTATTTATAGTTTCTTTCCTTTTATGTCAGAAAGTCTGTAACTACTTTGATAGTAAATGAGTAAAAACTATGTTTCTTCTGCATATTTTGTGGATTAATTTTTTATATGTCTACATTAAAAAAATAATTAGTAAACCCAGAAAATGCATTGTATGGTGTGAATAAGATATCACTTTATTTTACCTAATAATTAATTCATTTTCTCAACCATTGATTGAAAATATAGTCTAGACTTATTCACTTATTTGAAGTAATATCTTTAATATTTACTACCTTTTAATATATTAGGCATTTGGGGAGGATATTCTTTTTTATTGCAATTATCTATAGTTCTATCCTTACACTGATGATCTGTTCCTTAAATTATTATGGCTATATAAAATAATGAATATCCATACATAAAATATTCTTTTTCAGCATTTTATTTTTTGCTACTTTCACCTCTTTGTATTATGTATCTTACTTAATTCTGTCATATCTCAAGCTTGTTTTCAGTTGATCCTCTTGAGTTTTCTAAGTAAACAATTATCTGTGTATTGATAATACTGTATTTTTTCCCTATCGTATACAAAATCTCTCTTTTTATTATTTCCTCCATAGTCATCATGATACGGGTTTTAATGTTTTCTAGATACTGGTTTCAGTGGGAAGATATCTTTTCATTCATTATTAAATACAAAGTTGGGTCTTTTGAGGATATTCTTCATTTTGTTTAAGATCTTTCCATCCCTGGTTCAATACAATTTATTTAATTTGTTTTTGTTTTGTTTTTTAATCAGGAAGTTTGTTCAGGCTCTATAAAGATCATTATTTCTCTCATGAAGTGTAGATATATAAATTACATTACTTACATTGTTTTTCTTAATAAAAATTATTTTTCAAAAGTTTAATAAACTTCTTTGATCATGGTTCACTATAAATTTAATTTATTGCTGATTTTATTTAGCTTATTCTTACATTAAGATATGTTTATAAAATGAAAACCATGAGAATGGTAATTCTTTATTTGCAAATTTGTACAATTTTACCTATATTTAATTTCATAATTTTACTAATTTGAGGAAAATGTTCATCTATTATTGTCTGGAATAATACGTATGTCAGAGGAATTATGGGTTTCATGAAAGTCTTAGGGCCTTCACTTCTAAAATTATTAAACTTTATAACTATTACTTAAATAATAATTTATTAGTTATTATTATCCTATAAAATATTTCAAAGAACTTTTGTATGCTAGTAGAGATTTTTATTTTTGCTTGGTGTATATCTTAACTTTTTCAAATTAGAATCAATTTTTTATTTTATGTATCCTGCATCTATATATGTTCATATATATATATAAAAAACACTTATACATAATTGTTACTTTTTCCCAAAATAATAACTTTATGGAATGATGAACAATATAGCATGCATTCATATTTCCCTTTTAGTTTTGCTAGGGAATATACTTTATTAATCTTAAGAACACTAATCAGCTTTTATTGCTGACTCTTCCTGTCAGTTGAGGACACAACTCTTAATAACCAATTTCATTTTTCTCTTTCACTGACTTTACCTTAGTTCATCTACCATTAAATTATTTATATCCCTCATTTCTACTTTTCAAAGGATTTAATTAAAATGTCTCTGTATTCATTAAGTAAGTTTTTTCTTAGTAATCATCATATGGATAACTTTTGAGTTAATGACCCTTTGGTAATTTGCAATATTTTGGAATATTTAGCACAGTTTTTCTTAATAGCAAAGAATTAAAATGAATGAAACTGTTGAACTTTTGGCCAATAACCAATGATCAGTTTTAATATACATTATATGACTCACTATGTTGCTACCTCACTAATGGATATCATGTCTTTTCTCACTGGATTTTATTGCTACAGCTCTATATTCTTGTGTAATGTTTATAATTACTGAGTTACAGACAAAATAATTTTGAATAACTTAAAATAAGCCTTTTTCAATATTCTTATTAATCTGTTGAATTAGGGGGCATATTGATTTTAAAATACTATATAGGGCTGTGTAGATAACTTTTTAATTACTAACTGGGAAAACTTAGTTTCCCAATTGTAGTTTAAGTTCTGTGCTTTTGGAAGTATTCTTTTCCTTTCACTTAGTTTTCCAAAGTCAACTTTTGCCTTTTGCAACAACTGTTATGCCCCATTTAAAAATAAATGACCCTCTATAAGAAATAATTTTTGCTAGTTTTACAGGAAAAATCAATATGGTACATAACTTTTTCCTGGCTTAGTAGCTAATCTGAGAAAATAAAGGACCATACACTTCAACTGATGGATGCCCCAGACCATCTTAAGTACAAACTTCAAACACAGATATTTTATCGTATAAGTTATTTGATTTCCCATAAAAAGTTTACACTTAAACTTGTATCTCTTTTAATGATTGCTTAAACTTGTATCTCTTTTAATGATTGTCTTATGCAGCACTATGCAAAATTTGGGAGGCTTTCTAAAATACAGAATTTAGACTGAAATAATTATCAGCACCATGCACAAGTGGGTCAAGCTTGGAAGAGAAAAATTGCTCTGCCAGCTTTGAGTAAGACCCAAGAGTCAGGCACAAAGCGCATGATGTGGATCAGCCTTGTTTGATTATTTTCAATGAAGTTCCTCAGCTATTGTGACCTAAATCTCCGTTTAGGTTGCTTGTTTTCTTTGGTTCATTATTTTAAATATGCTGAGTTCTTTTAAAGATAAGTCCTACACAAACATTAAAATATCTGTGAGAGTCTGTCTTATCTCTGGTAGCTCCCTTGTGCCGCTTCTATACAGAGGGCAAACATATTAGCTAATCTTCTTTATGTCTTGAATAAAGAAAGTCTAGAATGCCACTTGTAGAGCCATGCTAGACTGATTAAACACATGTCCTTGGATTTTAGAACTAGTTCTCCAAGAAATTATTTCCAGTTGCTGGTGGGCAGTAGAGATTCAAGGTCGAGGTTACCACAGATTGTGCTCCTAACCAAAAAAATGATTTCTATTTCTCTCTTCTTTCTTTTCCCTTCTCTTTTCTCTCAGACAGTGCAACTGAGGACGTTAGAAATTTAGCTAAAGGCTAAACCCTAGAGGGGAAGAGAAATAAAAAGCAGTAAAAATATATATGTTCCTGTATCTTTTAAAAATTGAACTCGTTATAAAAACTCTCGATAAAAAATATTACAAAGCCATATGATTTCATTGGTGAATTCTATCAAACATCTAAGAAATAGTGCCAATCTCACAAAATCTCTTACAAAAATACAAAATAAGGAAGTATTTTTCAACCTGTTTTTATGAATCCAACACAAACATGACACTAAAATGTGCCAAAATTTTACAAGATAAGAAAATCAGAGACCAGCATCCCTCTTGTACATGGATATAAAAATGTTAAACAGTGTATTAGCAAATGGAACCCAGAAACACATAAAAATATAAAACATAATGACCAAGTAGATTTACCCTAGGAATGCAAGGTTAGTTTAACATTAAAATTTAACATTATAGATGCATAACAAGATTGTTTTCCAAATATAGAAGGTAACTTCTTCAGAAAACATAGAGTCAGCAACTTAATGGTGAAATATTGAATCTTTATCCCTTACAGGAACAAAACAAGGATATCCACTGTCATCATTTCTAATCAGCATCATAATGGAGGCTCTAGCCAGTACAATAAGCATGAAAATGAAATAGAGTTATGAATATTAAGGAGGAAGAAGTAAAATTGTCTTCATTCACATATAACAGCATTGTTTATGTAGAAAATCGTAACAAATCCAAAAAAAATTTTCTACTAGAACTCATAAGTGAATTTAGCAATGTAGTAGTAGCCTACCTGTACCTTTCTGTTTAAAAGTGGATTGAGTGCATGACCAAGCCATTGGCACTCTAATCTCACTTACCATACTCATTGTATTTTTTTTAACATCTTTATTGGAGTATAATTGCGTTACAATGATGTGTTAGTTTCTGCTTTATAACATAGTGAATCAGCTATACTTATACATATATCCCCATATCTCCTCCCTCTTGCGTCTCCCTCCCACACTCCCTATCCCACCCCTCTAGGTGAACACAAAGCACTGAGTTGATCTCCCTGTGGTATGCAGCTGCTTCCCACTAGCTATCTATTTTACATTTGGTAGTATATATAAGTCCATGCCACTCTTTCACTTCATCCCAGCTTACCTTTCCCCCTCCCCATGTCCTCAAGTCCAGTCTCTACGTCTGAGTCTTTATTCCTGTCCTACCCCTAGGTTCTTCATTGTATTTTATTGTTTGCCTCCTTTTGTGAAAATACAGAATTTCACAAGGGCTGAGATCTTTTATCTGTTTGTTTCACCAAAGTATCACCAGTGCAAAGAATAGTGCCTGATAAGTGGTAAACACAATAAATACTTGTTGAATTTTAAATGGTTTTTATTTACAATTAAAATAAAGCGTGATAATGGAAAGGAATAATTTTCACAAAAGGAATTAAACTAGTGAATGAATCATACCAACTCCAGTTATCTTGCTCTTCTTTTACTATCAATCAGTTTTACAATGCTTCAAAGTTAGTTGTAGATGTTACCTTGAATCTGGCCTACATGGTTATAGCTTCCTTGAGCCTTTTTCTTCACTTTGAATACGGAGTACTTGTATTGTTTCACAAGAGTTCTGGACAGTTGTCTCAGAGAAAAAAAAAAAAACTCAAAACAAAATCTAGTCATAGTTTCTTCATAGAATAAGCTGTCTTGTATTTTAGTGCCTATACAATTTCAATTAGTTTTACCCGTATTTTCTCATTGATTTATTTTGCAGTTTATCAAGACTCCTTAAGGGTCATTTAGTTAAAAATCTTTTTAAAGAAATAATACTCAAATGGCTATCATTTCCTGAATGGTCATGGATGTACTGAATTGTTTAAATAGAAGACCTTGGTCATTTCTGAGAATATATTTAAAAGAGAATGTCTATGTGTAGCCATATATAAAAATACAGCCATGTAGAAGGAAATGCATGCACATAGTTAAATTACTTTCACTTTCAGGTCAAGCTCTCAAAAGAATCCACTGCTTTCCCATAAAGATTTATGTAACTTATTTAATCCAACTCTTGTTTGTTAATCTTAAAGATTGCTTATAAATGAACATTTTTTGGTATTCACAGTGAAAAGTCACAGAGACTACACAGTAGTTACAAAATCTGTATTGGGAATGTCAACCTCATTGCGAAAGATTTTTTTTAGAGAATATAGGTCGGTGAGAATGACTGACTTTTCCAGATGCATATATTGCTTGAGATTGGAAAGACAGTGATAAAGAAAGTTATTTGACTCTTGTCAGAGTGATGAATTTGGACAATAAAGGAAAGAATATAAAAATTGACATGGGAAATATTTGGAAAGTTTCAGCAATATAGTTACAGGTGCTTATTGGTAAACTTCGCAGCACCTCCAATTTTACATTCATGTCCACAGAAAAAAAGCTATATTTCCATGCCAGGCAAATTTGTCACATTAACAATAGTTCACCTACATCATATAAAATAAATTTCTTTCCAACAGATTTTACACTTCCAAAGCCCCTTGCTATTTAGTCCCATTTGCACTAATATGCTTACATATTAAATGGCTCATAATTTGAAGGGCACATACTTAAATGATGGATCCCTGATTTACTGTTAGATTTAAGAACCTGACTCAATGTTACCTTGTCAATGCAATACTTATGCTTTAGAATTACTTGTTTCATCGTATTTTATCAGGCATATGAAGTCATGTTCTCTAGTGAATTCCCAAAAGTGATTTGCTAGACTCTTAATTTTAAATTGCTTTCACTCAGACACAGATTCCCAGATGCCAAGAACAGGCTATAGCTTTGTTTTTTGTGTGTGTTTTTTTGTGGTACGCGGGCCTCTCACTGTTGTGGCCTCTCCCGTTGCGGAGCACAGGCTCTGGACGCACAGGCTCAGCAGCCATGGCTCACGAGCCCAGCCGCTCCGCGGCATGTGGGATCTTCCCGGACCGGGGCACGAACCCGTGTCCCCTGCATCGACAGGCGGACTCTCAACAACTGCGCCACCAGGGAAGCCCCATAACTTTGTTTTTAAACAATTTTCAGTACAGAAATTTATCAATAAACCATTGAGGTTTTGGGGGGAAAATACTTAATCAGATATTTGCAAATATAAGGAAGAAGGAAAGGGATTTTAAGAACTCTGCATACATACATACAAAATTCATACAAATATATATGTCTGTAAATCTAATAGCTCCCTTTTCATGTTGGTATACTGGCTCATTATTTAATCTTTCAGGTCTTATTGTCTATGTTGTCATCCATTTCCCTGATAGTGAAAATCTGGTGCTATTAAAATGTACTTGTGATTCATATTATTTGTATGATAGTCTAAATTGCTGAGTCAGTGTGACCTGGGATCTATGTTGGGTCTCTCCATATCTGAAACTGGCATTCTCCCTCATGCTGTTGCCTCTTTAACTGGAGAAGGCCTGCTCCATTAAGAGAAGACTATGCTCAATTGGGAAAAATCAAAATGTGGCCATTCAGAGTGGAAAAACTTCATGTAAAAGGAAGCTCTGCAGCTCAAGGACTTTAGGCTCAATAGAGTTATTCTTGGCTTTCAACCACAGGTGCAGATCCCACCAAGTGTTGTTAACCCCCTCTGAAAATGGGGTCCAAATGAAAAGGCCTTCACCTTAACTCAATCAGAACTCCAGTATTGATCCTCCAAATTACAGGATAATTGGTAAGTTCTGCTAATGTTTTGACCTGTAATCCATGAATTTTATTTATTCATCCCAATGTTTCATTGATTTCATGATTTAGTAAATCAATAATTGTTAATTGAGTGATTGCTATGTTTTATGTAATGTTTTGGGCCCTGGACCAAATACACCAAAATCCCTGCTCTTGAGTACTTACTTTCTGTTAGGAATATTGACCTACTTCCTCAGGAAGGAGAATTCTGAGTCAACTTTAAATTATGTCCTTTAATCTAGCCCCAACTGTCCTATATCTAATAGTAAATCTGTAATAATATTAATGTTCATTATGCTTTTATATTTTTATAGGGCTGATATATAAACATAAAAGATTTTATATTTATAGAAAAAAGATTTAAACATAAAGATTTTCTTTATGTTTGATACTTTGATCATTTAAGTAGTTTTTGGAGAACTTATTCTGGAAGAATGGACTTCAGTTTTCATAGAAGGGAGAACAAATATCATTTGAACTTCACTTGAGTAATAATTTTCTGTACCTAACTGGGTCAAAAATATAAGATTACCATACTCATCATAAAGATATTCATGTTCCATTCCTTTCATTTTCCTGTGACTCTTTCCTTCTCCCCCACTGAATGGCAATTTCTAACATAAATCAAGATTTTGCTATAAGAAAATAAGAAAAGGAGATATTGGGGCTTAATGTTTTGAATATAAAAATATAATGTCTGATATTTTCTACAAAAATTATGTCAGTCCATACATTAGAATATGAATTCATTTTATTGACAAATATTCCTGCTATATGCTTATGCTAATTTATTAGATCAGATATATGTCAACATTGCTATGTAGAAACAATGCCAATACATTATATGAGACATTCACTTTCAAGAATAACACTGATGGGCTTCCCTGGTGGCGCAGTGGTTGAGAGCCCGCCTGCCGATGCAGGGGACACGGGTTCGTGCCTCGGTCCGGGAAGATCCCACATGCCGCGGAGCGTTTGGGCCCGTGAGCCATGGCCGCTGAGCCTGCACGTCCGGAGCCTGTGCTCCACAACGGGAGAGGCCACAACAGTGAGAGACCTGCATACCGCAAAAAAAAAAAAAAAAAGTATAACACTGATAATTGATAATTATCAATTGATAATTGATAATTATTGGCCAAGTAAATGTCATCAAAAACAGAAACTATCCAGAAATATCTAGAAAACTATTCAATAGGGAGGAAAAGAAAACAAACACCCAAGCTGCCAAAGTCTACTTTACAAACCAGTGTAAAAACCAGTGACAATGTTGAGATCTTCTGGAAATTAAAGCTGTATTATACTGAATCTTTTATAAAAATGTCAGGATATGTTTGGCTTCTGGATAGACTACAAACAAAATGTAATAGAAAAACAACCCAGTCTTTTTCCTTCCTATGTAGGGAAAAACCTAGTTCTTCCCCACTGTGTGTTTCTTCTCTGTGTGTCTCCTTTACTACTCACGCAAAACACTTCATTTCTGACACTTCTGGTCTCCAAGCTTGTGGAGGTTTTTCCCCACAACAAACAACTCTGTGACACCAGTAGGGTGTTCGAGACTTTAACTCAATTATGACACTTTCTACCTGGAGATGGCATTAGATTTCACAGGTTAAGGGCTCCATCCCACAAGTGTGTCCCCACCACAACCTTCCCTCATCCACAGCCAACCCCTTCAGATGCCAGTCAAAAGTCCAGGTCATTGTCTGTACTTCTGACCAAGAAGCTATAGTTCAGCACTTCCAACAAGGTTCCAACAACCCCATCCTAGGGTTCGATTAATTTGTTAGAGAGGCTCACATAACTCAATGGAACACTTCGTTACATTTACCAGTTTATTAAAGGATATGATAAAGGATATAGATGGACAGTTAGAGCAAGAGATGCATAGGGCAAGGTCTGGGAGAGTCCTGAGTGCAGGAGCTTCTGTTCCCATGGAGTTGGGGTGCATCATCTTGCTGGGGTGAATGCATCCACCAACCTGGAAGCTCTCCGAACCCCATGCTTTTGGGGTTTTATGGAGGCTGCCTCAACTAGGAGTGGTCAGTTATTGACTCCATTTCCAGCTCCTCTCCCCTCTCTGGAGGATAGCGGAGTGGGGCAGAAAATTCCAGGCTTCTAATCATGGCTTGGTCTTTCTGGTGAGCTGCTCTCATGCAGGAGCCCATCCAGAGTCACCTTAGTAGAACAAAAGATGCTCCTGGTGCTCTTATCCCGTAGGAATTTATAAGGGTTTCAGGAGCTTGTGCCAGCAGGCAGAGACCAATATGTAGTTTTTCTGTTATCTCATACAAAATCATTTCCAATATTAGAATTGACTCATCTTAACAAAATGTTATAGTTTTGCCCTTTTTTCATTGTTTTTAATGGGTCAGAATTTGGGAAAAGGAAGAGAAAGCATACTATTAGCTGCTTGTCAGGGACAATGAGGTAAAATCCTCTCAGTGTAGGATATATAGCATCAATAAGGAAGTACCAGCATAGCCGAATTTTACAAAAATGGTTAACAGAACAGAAAGCAATGGAAAAAGGAAAAAAAAATCAGTGTGGTGACTAAAACAATGTCCTAACAACTCAGGCTGATAAAGCAGCATATGTATAAATATAAACATCTAATTTGGGATTAGGGTGATTTGGGAAGGGCAGTCCCCTATCTTATATATTATGGATTGATCTTTTAAGGTGAAAATATTTTTAAGATAAATTAACATATGCTATATTATTTGAATAACAGAATATTTATACAGAATTATTTTAAAATGCTTTTATGGTCATCAGTTCATTTGAAAGCTTTGTGAGTTAAAGCATGAAAAGTATTATTATTCTGAGATTCATGGAAGTAATTGGCTCAGCAAGAATTGGGGCAGAGATTCAAATCTAAGCCTGCACTCTATCACAATGCCATATGTCCCCATACATTTGCTATTGTGTTTGGGAAGCATAATATGTACATGGTAATTTTACTCAGGACACACACACAGCCTCAAATTCTTATTCTAGGAGCCAAAGTGACAAAGGACATAGCAATATTAGGTATTTGGGGGATAGATCTTCATGGGACTGCAAACAGTAAGAACTACCTAAAATTGGAAACATATATAGACAGAGCAGTCATCAGAGCACCAAAGTGGCATGATACTCTCATTTCCCTTTACTCAAACAAAACAAAACAACCAAAAGCAATGAATCCAATCTCTCTCTGAAACTTTTAAAGATACCTTTATCTCCGGTGTCCTAAACTTTCATTCATCATAGTGGTTCTCTATTCTGAAAACCCAGAGTGTTTAAGTATGGAAATTTACTTCCTCGGATAATTTACCTTCTAATAGGTGCATTGTTTTCTCCTTCTTCCAGCTCCAATTAATCAGATATTGTGCTTCCTACATTGACTGTTTGATTTTCACTTTTCTGCCCTATTTTGCAGCCTTTGCCTTTCTGGTTCCATTTTAGGATTATTTCTCAGCCATATAGTTTGAACTGTTCATTAAATTTTTATATTTCTGCCTACATACTTTAATTTTCCAGGGCTATGTTTTACTCTCTGATTGTTCCTTTGCAATAACTTCTGTTCTTATTGCATGGATACAATATCTTCCTGTCTCTATGAGAATATTAATTATAATTATTTGCGATATTCTTCTATCCCTACCATTGTTTTACCTCCATTTATTTATGTTATCGTCATTTTTATGTGAGGCTTTTTAAAAGTGAATTTTGTTCTGTGCTTTGTATTCGTACTTAAAAATGAAGCACTATAAAGCTCTCTAGACTTTCCATGTATATAAGTGAAAGAAAATCTATGTTTGTCTATCCTCACAAACACTTCTGACACCAAATATGTGAGACTATCACACCAAACAATTCTTCATTTCTTTGTGGACACCAGCTGGGTGCCCTGCAATTTAATTATTTCTGACAATAATTATATGGAATTAGTGCAGACCCCAAAGGTTAGGGGCTCAGTCCCACAAAACCATCCTCCACTTCAGAGGCAAATCATAAGTTTATAAGAAGAGCACACAACCATTAAATAATCCAATATAAACTTAACAGTAAGAGCACAAAAATTTTATGAAAAACTTGATTGAAAGACATGGAGATAGCACATGCAAAGTCATCCTTATGTTATCTCATACAAAATCATTTCCAATTAGAATTGAATTCAATCCAAATAAAAATACTAACAAGTTTGATTCAAACTAGAGTATTTGATACTCAAATTGACATAGAAAAACTAACGTTCAAGAATAACCATGTAAACACTAGAAACAAAAAGCTGTGATGGTATGCTAGCCTCCTAAACATGAAAACATGCAATAAAACCAAAAAGGATGTTATTTGTGCATGAATAGACAAAGAAAAGAGTGGAACTGAATAAAAAGTCCATAAATAAACTCAAGTACATATAGATATTTAATATATAATGATGTTGACATCTCATGCCACTGATGTAGAGATGGACTTAAAAAACAAACAAACAAAAACACAGCTAGAGTCATGGCAAATGATTAGCCATTGAAAAAAGATGAAATTAGATCCATACCTCACATAATAAACAAGAATAAACTTTAAATAAATCAGGAATCTAAATGTAGAATAATATTAATAAGGAAACTATGCAAGTACTAAAAGAAAGCAGATGAGTTATTTGATGACATAGGTGTAGAAGATAGTTTTCTAACTATGATTTAAAATCCAGATTCAATGAATGAACAGATTGACATATTTGACTATATAAAATATTTTTTTAAAAAACTTTCCATAGCAAAAACACACAGTCAAGAAAGGCAAAAGGAAGTAGAAAGACTAGGAGAAATTTTTAGCACAATATAACAGATATAAAAAGCTAATATCATTACTACATGAAGAACATTTACACAGTGAGGTAAAAACAGACCTACCCAACAGAAAAAAATGGGCAAAGACATGAACAATTTACTATATATATATATATATATATATATACACACACACACACACACACATATATATATATCTCATAAACATATGAAAAGATGTTTAACCTCAGTCATACTTGGATATATAAATAAAAACTATAATGAGATATTTCTAAGACCTCACATTGGCAAAAATTAAAATGTAAATTGCTGATAAAATCACTAAAAATTAGTAATTTTTGTTAGAGTAGTTGTAGGAAGGACTCTCTCATACATTTCCTTTTTGATCCTACATTTCCACCTTTTTAATTTACCATGAAGATATACTGCCAACAATATGGAAACATATATGCACAAGGTTATTAATTACAGCATTGTTTGTAATTGCAAAAGATTGAAAATAAAGTGAATGGCCATACATAGAAAAGTGGTTGAATCAACTATAGTACACATTAAAAGTACAATGCAACTATTTATATAAAAGTATACAGTATAGGTCTGTGAACTGATATGAAGGAGTTTTTTTTTAATATCAACATACATTTTATTTTTTAAAAACTTTTATTGGAATATAGTTGATTTACAATGTTGTGTTAGTTTCAGGTGGACAGCAAAGTGAATCTGTTATACATACACATATATCAACTCTTTTTTAGACTCTTTTCCCATATAGACCATTACAGAATATTGAGTAGAGTTCTCCATGCTATACAGTAGATCCTTATTAGTTATCTATTTTATATATGGTAGTGTGTATGTGTCAATCCCAATCTTCCAATTTATCCCTCCCCCCCTTAACCCCCCATAACCATAAGTTTATTTAATATGAAGTTTTCAAGATACATATTCTTAGGGGAAAACAGCAAAAGACTATCTATGGCATTACATTTTTTATAAGAAAGAAATTAGAAAATATATACAACATAAAACATATATGTATAATATATGTATAATTATATAAACATATATACATGTATATTACATATACATATATGTATAAATATATAAATATATATTTGCTTATTTTTATATAAAGAAATGAACAGAAAGAGTAAACAGAAACAAACAGAGGGAATAAACTAGAAATGAATGAGATTGGTTTCCTGTAGGATGTGGGTAGAAATAGGTTAAAAATGATGGAAACATTAAAATGGGAAAGAATGGATAGTAGAAAATGACATTTGGTATAAGTATGTAAGATATAATTATCTGAGATGCATTTTAAGTCAGTCACTCTGGCTGCTGATTAGCAGCTTTAAAGAAAGGTTTCTTTAAGGAAATCTTTAAAACTAGAGACTATGAGGAATTTTTTGGATTATCTGTGAATTTGATATCATTCTTGATTATTAGGAACTCTGTGTCCTCTCGGGATACAATTGAATAAGCAAAACTCTGTAAGTCAGAAGTCAGCTTTTACAAAGCTGATCTTATGTATTTATTTTAGATTTTTTGAGAGATTTATCACATGTTTTTATATCTACTGTTATAAATTGGTTATCTTGTGGCTCAATTTTTAAAGTTTATTTCTGAAAACTGCAATATGTTGTCTAAAAAATACATATGTAAATGTTTGACTTAAAAAGAAGATTTTCATTAAAACTTTTCTCCTCACCCGATTGTCAGAGGTGTAGCAACATGCAAAGGTAGTTTTAAAGTATAGTCCAAAAAAAGAAAAGGAGAAAAAAGAGATATTGCTTCTAAGTCTATTCTATTTTAGGTAAAGGAGATAAAATTCTTGAAAGGAGAATAATGTTATTCAAGAAAATTTTCTACATAAAGATTGTTAGGCCAATGGTAAAAATTACAGGAATCATTTTGAACTAGTTTTACTCCTCTTGGAATTTAAAAATCAAGCTGTTAAAATAAACAGTTGCAGTGTTAACAGTGAATTCCTGTTAAAATGAAGCAGTTAATCCCCAGGAACAGCATATTAAAACTGTTAATTTGTAGGTTTGAAACTTCCTTTTAATTAGGAGCTGTAGGAAAAGTTTCTTGTTCAAAGCAAATCTGAGATCTCATGGCTCTCTGTCACGGTTGTGAAATTTCATGAAGAAAAGTCCTTTCAGAGGGGAGGATCAGTGATGAAGGGATATTCGAGTGCCTGATTTCAGAGAATTAACCTGTTTGTTTTCTCCTGGCCTTTAAAAATAACCTATAACTTAATGGCAATGCTTTTGATTTCTGAAAAGTGACAAAAGCCATTAGACTGGGTTAGCATTCTGCAGAGTGAGTGGGTTGCATCTAGATGACATAAATATTAAAAGAGAAAGCGAGAAGACGTCTCTAGAAACAAGATCTGAAAAGGTAGCATCGTAGGAGTAGCTTTTAGAAAAAAGGGAGTTTTTGATAACAGTGTATTTTGAGGTCAGTAGGTTTTCGTTCCTGAGGCCAGCTTCTCTGACCTGGACCTCACTGATTATAGTATTACCTGGGGAGGTTGATAAAATCCAGGTTCCTTGGCCATAGCAAACAGAGATTCTGATTCAGTCAATTTGAGGTTAGCCAGGAATCTGCATTTTAGTGTTCACCCTAAGAGACCTTAATACAGGTGCTTCAGAAACTGACTTTGAAATATGCTTCCTTTGACTCACATATTCAAGAATGCTTTTACCTCTGATTCTGATGAGCTGTCTGTATGAATGACAAGAACCAGCAGGAATCAGAGCTACATTCATAAATAAATGACAGTCACAACTAGTACGGAATTTAGAAGTACCAAGAGGTGAGAATAACAATAAAGAAAAGAAATGAAACAATTTTTAATACAAGTACATTTATATCAACTAATTAAATTAAACACGTGCAGTGAAAATGGGCAACAAAAAATCCAGCAACCAGGAAAAGTTATGTCAAACTTCCTCATGCTGAGTCCAGACATTGACTTCTGTTTACAAATAAAATAATAACAAAGATTTTGTGTATATGTGTATTGAACATTTTATCACTCATTCTGTGCCTAACCAGATGAAACAGTATTTCTAGGTTCTCTGGTGTAGCACAATATATTGAATATAACAGGCATTCTGTAAATGTTTCTTGAATATGATCAATTTCCATTAATACTCCATGATTTTAATTTCTTTACACATGTTGCAACCTGAGCTAAAATACCCAACTACAGGCATCCTCCATGGCAGTAACGGCAGTATAGGCTGGTAGGTAAATAAAGATGCAGACCCTCAGTCAACCAGACTTAGTTGCTAACATTTATAAGCTATGTGTAATTGCTCATACAATTACTTCACTTTTCTAAGTCTCAGAATCCTTAATTGTAAAATCAGATAATAAAAATAACTACCTCAAAGGGTGTTTCATTGATTAAATTAGCATTGTTTGTGTCAATGCAAAATAAATATAAATTATTCCCTGGAACAGCCATATGCAGTTATGAAATTTCTATTTACTGAAGAAAAATTTAATGTTTTAATCATATATATGCTGCAGTATTAATTATGTTGATAATTTTCAGGTCAGAAAACTAGAAATCCAAGCTATGTCACTACCTTGTAATATAAGGTAAAGATAATTAAGGAGATAGCATGTATTCTTGGTAATGATAGGGAAAGATCATTCAGAAGTAAATGCTACAAGTAATTCTTAGTAAAACTGCAATGTATATTTATTGACATTCACAACACTCACATACACATGTGCATGCATGTACACACATACCACAGCATATGTCCAGTAATATTTTTATGTATAGGAATAACAAATTATTAACATCTGTATTGAGAAGTAATTGACATACAATAAGTGGTGCATATCTATGTTTATAATTTGATGTTTTGTAGCACATATATACCTGTGTTAGCAGAAGAACAAACATATGGACACCAAGAGGGGAAACGGGAGGGGTGGGATGAATTGGGAGATGGGGATTGACATATATACACTATTGATACTATGTATAAAACAAATAACTAATGAGAACCTACTGTATAGCACAGGGGACTCTACTTAATGCTCTGTGGTGATCTAAATGGGAAGGGAATCTGAAAAAGAGGGGATATATGTATACTTATAGCTGATTCACTTTGCTGTACAGTAGAAACAAACAACATTGTAAATCAACTATACTCCAATAAAAGTTTTTTAAAAAGAACATATGCATCAGCCCCAAAAGTTTCTTTATGCCCCTTCTTAATTCCTCCCTCCGTTACTTTTTTAAAAATTTCTGTAGAGTCTATAGCTATGCCTCTTCTTCCATTTCTAATTTTTAAAATTTGTGGATTTAAAAAAAATCCCCCCAAATTAGTTTGACTGGAGATTTATCAGTTTTATTGATCTTTTCTAGGAATCAACTTTTGATGTCGTGGATTTTTTTTATCCTATTGAATTGTGTTTTCGATTTCTTTGTAGCTAAAATACCCTTATTTAGTAGTTTCCTGAGGTGAAATTTTAAATCAGCCGTCTTAAGATGATCCTTTTATAATTTAAGCTTTAAATGCTATAGATTTCCCTCTAAATACTTCTTTAGCTATGTTTCACAAATTTTGAAATGTTTTGTTTTGGGGAGATCAAATTTAGTCTTCATCTTAGGCTAATTCATCCCCACTTCTTCATGTGGCCTTCTGTTCTGTAAAGTCAGTGATGTTTCTCCACTCTGGCTTGGGAGGAACATAAATGATTACCTGCTCTGTGTTTGCTCTGGGAATTGTTTTCCATACAGCAATCCTATTAAGTATTCTTTCCCCATAAGTTATTCTTACTCAACAGTGTTGGGTTTTACAACACTGTACAGACTTGTATCCAGGCAAAGATTCAATGAAACCTATGCAGATTTCTGGACCTCTTTCTTTGCCTAGCCTATACATGGTGAATGAATAAAACGGGTAATAACTTTAATGGCTCACTCGAGACATTTGGTTGCTTATTAGCTTAGCATTAAAGCTTATAGAGAAAAATAATATTTTGAACTAATTCGTCTCATGGTACCATGGAATGTGGTACTTATTTCTAGAGGAGTGAAAATATCTTTTCCACTTTACCATAGCACACAGATTGAAATTAAAAAAGAATAGCAGTAAGATAAAAGAATCATTGTTACTCTAAAATAGTTAACTTCACCCCATTATGTTAAATATCTATAAAGAGTGCTAATCAGCACAGTACTAGGTGTTGAAATACAGCATCAAATTATTATAAAAACCTCTAATATAGACCAAACTTTATGTCCTTATCTTAAGAATTTTAGACATACATTATTTTCAACAAGTATTCAAACCTCACAAATATACATTACAGCCTAAAATGATTTCACTTTCCAAACTAGGAAGAATAGGCCACCTATCTATAGGGTTGAGGATAAGAAAATATATCTTTTTGTAAATAATTTTTAAAGAATTTTTTAGATGTGGAGTGATTGAATATGCATGTAAACTATAAAGTAAAAACATGCTTTGAACTTATTGATTTGATTATCTCTCAACTGCCTTAAAAACACATTTTTCAAAATTTTACAAATTCTTCTATCCTGCTATATATAGTATTTAAGGTAACACATAGGTTGTTACCATTCATATACCTTAAGAAATGTTAATGCAATAAAATACATATAACTCAAGCTTTGCTCTTCATAATTTGATATTTAATTTAATAAACTGTTACAGGTTATACTGATTTTGATCATGATGAGTATTGTAATCATAAAATGCAAAAGTTCTCATTGGAATTACAT
The DNA here is from genome assembly GCF_949987515.2 of Delphinus delphis. NCBI lineage: Eukaryota > Metazoa > Chordata > Mammalia > Artiodactyla > Delphinidae > Delphinus > Delphinus delphis. Next base: position 71,606,511 of record NC_082688.1, read on the forward strand.
ATGAAGATTTCTGGGTAAATCTTGTATACTCGAGATACCTTGACAACTAATCATTACTTTAGCCACTGTAGGTTTCAACTTTGGGAATAGTTGAAGTTCTATTAAAAATGTCCTCAGATGAGAACAAGCATGTCTTAAACAACTAAGCAAACCATTACTTTTCCCCTTCAGAAGTGTCTGGTACTGCTGATATCATCAAATCTGTAGGGGTTCATTCTCATGTACATTTGAGCTTGCCCCTCACTCCCCAAAGTGTCTCCCTTTCTCCATTTTTCAGTGGACTGTCTCTTCTAGACTTAAATGCTGGATAAAACAAGAGCTCAGTGTGACTCTAAACATATGCATAAATCACTGCCCAGAGTATCTCACACTGTGATAGTTATCCATGGTCTCAGTCTCTTAAGAGTGAAGGAATTCTCCAGTCCTTATATAGCAGAAAATGTAAATATTACATAACAGAAAGTCTTAATTGACCTTAAAATTTATGACTAGCTTAATGCATTTTTCCTTCCTTTTATATCCTAGCTCTCTATTCTCTCAAGGCAAAGCAAACTGTACCATATAAGAAAGACTACGTGATTAAGTTCAGATAGACCAAGATTCAAATCTCAGTGCATACAGTCAGTATTTGTATAATATTTGGCAAGTTTTATAAACTAAATCTTAATTTTGTTATTGATAATCTTAGTTTTATAAGATTATGACAATTAAAAATAAGTCATACATACCTGAGATAAAATGGGAGCTCAACACATGAATATATTATTAAAATAAGTTTTAAGTAAACTAGATGGTTTTAGAGTTAGTCAAGTCCAAGCAGAATGAGCATTAGAATAGACAGTTTTCCTGGAAAAGTTAAGATCTCTAATCCTAAGGAATTTTGCCATGGGGTGGTCAGTACCATGGATAACCCCTTGTGAGAAAATGGTTTTTCGACACTCCATTTCTATCTGAGCTTTCATCTTTGAGGCTCCAGGGTTATTCCTTGCTGCTATCATTTCTTTGAGAATGGGCTGTCTCTTATTTTTAGATTGTTCCTATGGATTTGGGAAATTATATTTCTCCGTAGAGGTTTTGGTCTCATTAAATTTGTCTTCTTTAGCATTTTTTCTTCGATAGATTGACAAGATTCTCCAAGGTGCAGAAACTCTTATACTGAGAAAACTCATCCATGATGTCCCCATCTTTCCTAGAGGAAATAGTACTCACGTCAGGGTATAATCCTGATTCCTTCTACCACAAAATACTTCAAGTGGTTGGGACAGCACAAAGTCAAAATACTTTCAGTGTACAATAGCACCACTGATTTTAGTCAGGACTGTTCCCTCTTCAGTGCATTCTTCTTCACCATTTCTCACATCTGCTCTATTCCTGGACTCTACACTTTCTAATAGACAGTTTCTGTTTCTGTGTTATTCCCTAAATAAACATCTCTGTCACAACTCCAAAATATTTTATCTTTTATCACAATTTTAAGGAACATAGAATTTGTTCTTGAAAGGAAATAACCACTTTTATGTTTTTGTTATCAATTGCTTAGAGAATGTTTCTTGTAATATATCTCATTCCCACAAAATGAATCATTTAAGTGACCCATGTTTTATTTTTTATTTTTGGAACATATTTAAGGGGAAAAACCACCTAATAGAATTTCATAGATTGAGAAAATTTTTATTCACTATAATTTGCCACACGATGAGACTGTTAAATAATTTGTAATGTTAGAACTAGGAGAGAAAGTGTTATTTTTAAGAGGTCACTCCCAGAATTTTTCTCAAGAAGGAAATTTCTCTTTTTTGGACATATTTTAATGGGCTTATTTGGTGTGAACTTGAGGCCCTCTGAGTATATCCTGAAAGACTCAGGTGAAACAAAAAAAGGTAGCTAAAAATATATACTTTTCTGGATGATATAAACATATGATGAATATGATTTTGGGTGAGTGGTTATGGTTTATCAAGCTCGGGATAATAGAAGATGAACCAAAAGTGTGTGGTACCAGGATTCTATATGAAAGAATGAGTGCTGTAAATCTTCTGAGGAAAGGAATCGCAAAGGAATTTTTAAGAGTGTGAATTAATGATATTAGTAATATTAATATGCTACATGTCTAGTAATGTTATTTCTGTTATGTCAAAAAAATCAGTAGATAGTTACCTTACACCAAGTCTTATGCTACTACTCCTTATAAAAGGCAAAAAATTGAGATCTAATAGAATGAAGAAATGTGGAAAAATAGAATAGGCACAGGTTCAAAGAAATCATCAAGACTGAGTGTAGGGATTTGAAGCACAGAGGTGCCCTGCAGAAACAGAAACTCCCTGCCACTCTAAAAATAGATAAATAAATCAGATATTGGAAGAAACACTACATTTTTCACTTAAGACATTTCAGTCAAATTTAATCAAAATTTCTAAAGACAGAATTTCTTGGTTGAAAAACAATAAGCAATTAAGAGTATCTTGGTCTTATATGTTGTCTAATAGTTTTAATATGTAATTTGCCCTCATGCACTATATTTATTATTTTAAGCAATGTGTTTAAAGCATGCAAATGTGTTATTGGAGCATGCTGAGGACACTTTAATAATATGGATCTTAAAGAAAAAGTTTACATTCTTGGAGTCAAATGAACATACAATTACAGCATTTACAGACTTAGTTGTCTTTGGTTTTAAGAAGTAAATGTAAGTGACTTTGCTAATAATAGTGACATCTAAACTCTGTATCCATAAAGACTGTCATTCATTTTATAAACACAATTATTAACATGGAGTGTCTTTGTTTTTCAGCCACCTTTCAAACTCCATACCTCTACATCTCAGCCTTCTCCTAATACTCACATTTTTATTTTCAGTCTTAAATTCAACACTGCTAAAGTTGAAATCATGTCTTCCCTTGGTTCCCATAAGCTTGCACCTCTTTTCAATTATGCTAATAACTTCACCATCTACTTGTTTACTAAATAATAAGACATGTAAATAGTGCTGCAGTGAACATTGGAGTGCATGTGTCTTTTTGAATTATGGTTTTCTTAGGGTACATGCCCAGGAGTGGGATTGCTGGGTCATATGGTAGTTCTATTTTCAGTTTTTTAAGGAACCTCCACAGTGGCTACATCAATTTACATTTCCACCAACAGTGCAAGAGGGTTCATTTTTCTCCACACCCTCTCCAGCATTTATTGTTTGTAGATTTTTTTATTATGGCCATTCTGACCAGTGTGAGGTGATACCTCATTGTAGTTTTGATTTGTATTTCTCTAATAATTACTAATATTGAGCATGTTTTCATGTGCCAACCTAAATGTCCATTGATAGATGAATGGATAAAGAAGTTGTGGTACATATATGCAATGGAATATTACTCAGCCATTAAAAAGAACGAAATTGGGTCATTTGTAGAGATGTGGATGGACCTAGAGGCTGTCATACAGAGTGAAGTAAGTCAGAAAGAGAAAAACAAATATAATATGTTAATGCATATATGTGGAATCTAGAAAAATGGTACAGATGAATATATTTGCAAATCAGAAATAGAGACACAGATGTAGAGAACAAACATATGGACACCAAGGGGGGAAAGTGAGGTGGTGGGGTGGTGGTGGTGGGATGAATTGGGAGATTGGGATTGACATATATGCACTACTATGTATAAAACAGATAACTAATGAGAATGTGCTGTATAGCACAAGGAACTCTACTCAGTTCTCTCTGGTGACCTACATGGGAAGGAAGTCTAAAAAAGAGGGGATACATGTATACATATAGCTGATTCACTTCATTGTACAGCAGAAACTAACCCAACATTGTAAAGCAACTATACTCCAATTAAAAAATAAAATAGAGAGAAACCTCAAATCAAAAAAAAACAATAAGACATGGCCTCACCCTCTCAATTCCTCTAGGTATCTCTTTGTCATCTCCATATCTGGTGATTATCAACTCCTAAAGCATCTTTTTCTCCTCTCCTCTGTTACTACTTCAGTTCACATTTCCTAACTTTATCTCACCTCCAGTCTCTTTCCCTCCAGTTTATCCTCTTCATGATCATACTAGAACACAAACCTGATTATGTTACTCTCCTCAAAGGAAAAGTTTGCCTTTCACTATAACTCTTGTTTTTTGTGGGTTTTTTTGTGATACACAGGCCTCTCACTGCTGTGGCCTCTCCCGTCGCGGAGCACAGGCTCTGGACGCGCAGGCCCAGCGGCCACGGCTCACGGGCCCAACCGCTCCGCGGCATGTGAGATCTTCCCGGACCGGGGCACGAACCCGTGTCCCCTGCATCGGCAGGCGGACTCTCAACCACTGCACCACCAGGGAAGCCCTCACTAGAACTCTTTAAGATTATATTTTTGATAATATTTACCAGCCTGTCATTTTAACCTCATCATGTAATACGTCTCTTCATGTTCTAAGCACAACCTATTTATTCTTACTTTCATACTATATCCTGTCATTCTTTTCTCCCTCTACTGTGTAATTACTCTTAATTGACAAGTTAAAATGTCACTACCCCTCTAAGACAAGGTATGTATTTCACTAGCAAATAAAAAATAGCTGCTACTTATTAATATATTAACTTAGAATCTATTGTACAGATCTTCCAAATTACAGTTGACTTTCTTAGATTTAGTTATGTTTCCCACCAATTCATAGCATACTGAAGAGGGAGATGACCAGGCAGTAAAATTCCACAGATGTCATAGGATATCACCTTACTGCAACAAGGACTTGAACGCTTATGTCAGGTAGTTGATGTCCTTTAGTGTATGTGAACAAAAGTTGTTGATACAGCAATTTGAGTGGAAAGTTAATGATTTACCTCTGGAAGTGCATATTTAAGAGAAGGGATTATAAAAGCTTTGCAGGGTCAGCAGAGCACTGTAGGCTAAGGATATGCTTGAAGAAGATTGAGGTCATGTAGCCGATTGCACTTGGGAATAATTGCATTTGGCTAAAAACCTACCTTCAAGAGGCTTAGGGAAATAGCAGAAACCATCCTACATGACAATTCAAGCAATAAAAGGAAATCTTTATTTGCCTCACAAAGACTGAGAGGCCAGAGAGGAATTAATTCTCTATCAAGAAAGTAAAAAAGCCAACCAACTAAACATAGCTGCAGAGAAACCAGATACACAATTGGGACACCCATGAAAAGGGAGACCCAAGCCACTAAAGGAAGAAGACCATGAGCTTAAATCAGAAAAAATGGAGATATTCCTGCCAAGAGGTATTTACAAAAAGAAGAAGAAAAAGAAGAAGAAGAAGAAATTTTTCTAGATAGCTGAGATATATAGAGAGAATGTTTTTCTGAGTTTTATGGGGAGCCAAGCTTTGAACAGATGGGGTGCAGTGGGGAAGATCATAGCCCAGCAAAAGATTAGAATAAGAAGAAGCCTTATACCTAAATTAGCCCAACCCCATGATTTGGAGATGAGAAAACTTAGGCCCAGAGAGGGGAAAATCTTGTTCTTGCTCTGACTCACACTACAGTGCTTGACTCCAGTGAGGATTGGTACCTAAGCTCCTTAACACTTAAATAATGCACTGTATTTCTGGAATAATTTCCTCCATGACCATATGAGTGGAACTCTTTTGGAATATTATTGTTATTTTGGTCTCTTAAAATATAGCTATCTTGATGAGGTATACAAAGTTAGAGAATCAGTCACAAAATTGTAAGAGGGATAAAATTGCTCTCTTTCTTGACCTTTACTAATGGATCTAGATGTCTGAGGATACTCCTTAGAGGTGAAATTTATGATTAGTATTTATCCTACAAGTAAGGAAATAAGGAACTGGAAAGTCAGTACTCTGGAAAGTTTTCTTTCTCTCGCTCTCTTTTTGTTGTTGTTGTTATATCCTAAGTCAACAAAGAAAAATCTGTATGCCTCAAAAAACAAGTTATATCTGCATGTCAGAAGATGCGTGTATTATTGTCTATTTCTTCTTTGCTCCCTTAAGCCTTTAGCAAAATCTTTTTCCTTTTTAATCAATGTTTTCTTGGTCATGTTATGGATAAGTAAAAAAAGTTTAGGGCCATAATTGGGCACAGTCTTAAAAGGGAAGCTATATTACTCCTATCTTACGCAGTATCAGAGAATAAAAAAGAGATAATTAATATACAAATCTTTATAATCTGAAAGGGTTAATGCATTATTCCATCACTAATTAGATACATTAGTTTAAGTCTCTGTCCTTTCTGTTAACATTTTTTCATTTTTGATTTATCATTTTTATAAATGATTCAAAGGAGTGTATGGAAGAGATTTTTATTAATATAGAAACTGACACCAATCATGGAGGAATAAAATATACACTGGTTATAGAGTGAGTTAATATCTAAGATGATTTTGTCAGGTTGAAACAAAAGGGCCAAGTGTTTAACAAGATGAAACTGAAAAAAGAAAAGGAATATAAAATACTACATGTAGATTTATAAAAGGCATTCAAGGAAGTGAAGTTTCAAAGAAACTAAGTTATTTCTGAAAGCTTTTAAAATTTTGAAGCATAAATTATTTTTTAAATCCATCTTTTAAGTGTTGCTTTCTATTTTAATTGCCTTACAGTTAAAAATGTGTTTTGTGAATAATCATTTCTTTAAAATTATAGTCAGTTTTGTATAAAAATATGTTGAACTTAACGATTTCTTTCTTTAACTGCTTGGTTTATCGGTGTCTGATAAATTTTTCACTTTATTGATTTGTTAATTATGTACGTAAAATTTTATAATTTTTATGCCTTCTATGTAAATTTTATTTTCATTATTACACCATATACTTTTTAATCTATGTTAATGTTTTGCCTTAATTTTAATTTTGCCTATTATTTTATTGGCAAATAGCATTCTTCTGAACAGTTTTTGTTCAGTATATCCTTTGCCATTTTTTTGTTAGGAACATTTCAATGTGGTTTTATTTGTGTTGTGATTTTTTTAAAGCAGGTATAGCTAGATAAGTTTTTTCCTATTAAAAAGTCTTTTTGTACTTTAGTAGGTGTATATAATCCATTTACATTTATTGTGATGATATTGTTTAACTTTTCCCACCATTTTATTGTGCATTTTGGGTTTACCCTTCTTTTTTTTCCTTCTCTGCCACTATTAGTACTGTTTTCTACAACCCATAATCTTCTTTTATCCATATACTACCAGGAATTTATAATATATAATATATGTAAGTTATAATATATATATATTTTTTAGAATATAATTTTAATATATATTCTTGACATATTTATCTAATAAAGTCAACTGTTATTCAGTATTTTTGTCTTCCTCCCAAAATGGCAGTAAAACTTGCTATGCTTTAACTCTCCTTTATAACTATCATCCCAATTAACACATCTTAATATTTCGGAGTTTTTATTTTACCTCTTTAAATTCAGAAAATAGTTATTATCTTTACAGTCAGTAAAATTTGACTGTAAATCAAATTTACAGTTAAGCAAATTTACTGACATCATTTGTCAAGCTCTATGCTTCTGTTCTTACTTACATCCTGTGCATTCTCTCTGGGTTCACTCATCTTCTTAATTCAGTGCAATTTCCAAGAGTTATTTGAGAGTGACGTAGGGTGCTAAATTCTTTCTGTTATATGATCTTGGAAAATATTGATTTAGTCCTTACTGTCAAATAATAATTAAGCTGGTTATAAAAACATAAGATAAATATCTTTTACCTTTTAACTGCTATATAAGTTTAGGAAAGTCTCTTAACTTCTCAGGGCCTCAATTCCCTCATTTGTAAAATGGGAATAATAATAGTAGCCATATCAAAAGATATACAGATTAATTAGAACACAGACTAAATCCAAAGAAATAGTTAACTGATTATTTAAAGCAAATACATCATTTTCTTCTAGAAATTACTGTTGCTAATGATACCCATTTGTTCAGATATCTCTTGTTTTTTTTCCCTTTCCATTCAGCTTCAAGATTGTTTCTTTTGTTTTCGACTTTATATAATTTTATTACAGTGTTCCTTGGTATGGACTTACTTTTACCTTAAAAAATGCA